>NC_080044.1:28606925-28790734 GCF_012489685.1 Lotus japonicus
AGATGAAAATGGAATTTGATGAAGAAAGTAGTATGTGCTGCCACAAAGAAACATTAAAAAGAATGAGAGGGACCATGGTGTGCGTGTGTTTATGGATCATGCCAAGGGGAAGAAAATGGTGCTGGTTATGAATATGAGGTGAAGTAAACGTTGATGGTGATATGAATGGAGAGAAAGGCATGGTGTGGGTTGCTGCCAGAGAAAGAAAATGTGAAGAAAATATGGAGAAGGACAAATGAAATGGGTATGCAGCAAAAGAAAGAAAAAAACGTGAAGGAAGAAAGAAATGAGAGTGAACCGAGGATGAGGTGGACGGAGGGATTAGGATGGTGAGATATTTGTTGAAGATATTTTCAGAAGATATTTTTAAAATTGGTACGAATTAATTTAGACACCGAATGATTTAACTCATAGAGTTAAGAGAAAAATATAAGAGTGATATATTATTATATCAAAAATTATGATGAACTCTATGAAATGATAAAATATAAATTTGAATCACTTTGAGCAAAATAAAATGATTCATGAACCAAGAAATGAGTAGAAACAGAGTTAAAGAATAATTGTGAGACAATTAGAACAAATATGACGTCGTCATATTATGCGTCTAAGCTAAGTATGAATTATAGGAAAATGACAATAGTAATTATTATCATTTGAGGAGAAAATATTTTGGAAACGACCTGCTCCAAAATCTGACACAAAACTGATTAAGGAAATATTCTCCGGATGAGAAAACTTCATTCACGGAAAAGATTTATAGAGATGAAAGGATTAAAACAACGCGGACAAAAACTCTGAAAGGAGCTTCGAACACGGTTCAGGGTCTCGCTTAAGTCCCTGCGGAGATAAAGTCTAACTTTATCGGATTTCCGGAAAGCGAAACCTATCGATCTTACAGTCAAAAGTTTCGTAATGGAACACTTGCCATAAACAAACATAAAAAAAATAGAATATAAACACTCAATTAAATTAATAAATCGAAAATAAATCAATAATCTATTTATTTAATTCAGGGTCTTACACTCAGCGTGCGATATAGGTCAACCACGGCGTTTGCAGAGCTATGAGTGGTTGCAAGAGGTTGCTTTCATGACCTTAAAAGCCTGCCACCAATCCTGAGCTCAGCAAGTCAGGCGTCGCGACATCTACGATCGGAGTAACCGATCGGTCGGATATGGATTGTGACTCGTTCCTCAGAGTGTCCTATTAGACTGGCCAAGGCCAGGTTTCGTCGTAGGATTGTCCCATAAAAGTAGTCTCTCATCTCTGGCCTCAAGCTTACTAAGGCCGAGCTAGATGGTGGGATCGTCCTGTAACATTAGTCCCTCAGCTATGGCCTCGAGCTTAATGAGATCGAGCTAGATGGCATTCTGATAGACTTGCAATGTCCCTATTGCGTTTAGTTACATTAAGTAATTGCGCGTCATGAGGCACGTCATTTGATACCGCGATGGTCGGTCTTCCAAGTAACGTTGGATATAACACGTCACTTTAGGGCGCGCCGGTTGGAGTTCGGAGGTTTTCTAGTTTAAACGTGTCTCAAGATGCGTCGTTTAGTCTTCGTGGTTATCCCAAGGTCGCGTCGTTCAAGCTTCTAGGGTTTGAAATTTCGCTTTGTCTTCTGCGCTAACATAAAGAGAAAAAATTCCTCGGTCTTTGTCCTATAAAAGGGGATGGACCCCTCGTGAGGTTCATTTGCCATATTCGATGGCGATTTTCGACACGACCGAAGTGATTACCGGCACAGAGAAGGAGATTTGTGGTTTGGTAAAGGCGACTTCCAACGTAGATGGGGCGATTTCCAGTGGGTTTGTCGGCCTACTTCGATCCTTTATCTTTCCAGAAAGGTACATGCTGGTTATTTCTCTTTAACCTTTTCTTTTTCCGTATGTGCAACTTCATCGACCTAAGCGACTACTCGTCGGGTGATGACGAAAACCCAATGAGGACCACGTCACATGGTGGCAGCCAATCGCAGAAGGAGCCGACTTGAGAATGTTTCGAGACCAAACTACATCGGTATGCCGAGGTGGTGACTAGTATTAAGAATCCCGATGTAAGGGGGATCCTAGCAGTTGGGCTAGTCTATGCGCTCGAGTTTTCGGCCGAACCTGTGTTAACTTCTAACATTAGTTACCCTTCTGTAGATTGTGTCAGGACCATCTTCGTGTTTCGAAGAAATGCTCCTATAAGAAGGCTTATGTGATTGTGCTTCATTAGATTTCACCGTATGAAGAAAAATTTGCTTGGATGACCGAGGAGGTCAAGCAGACTCCCATCACGCTCGGTAGGGAACAGGTTGAAAGTCTTGAATCCCACCTGGGGATGTTGGAGGACTTGGAATATGAGGTGATGGCCCCCTTCCAAACAAGTGGGTTTGCAGTATTTCCTCCTCGAGTTTCTTTATGTACGAGATGGTGGTGAAGAAACTCTGAGTGACGTCCTAACTATTTTCGGGTGAACATGCATATACTTGAGGCTTTGAGGCCTTGTGTGCCCTGATGAATCAGTCGAACCCTTCTTTGGATCTTTTCTTAAACTTATTTCATGTATCTCAGGTTCTTTACACTAGGGGAAGTCTTAGGTGAGTTTGCAAAGGATCAAGAATTTCAATTTTCTGAAAGCCTTCACCCACTATTACAAGGGCTTTAAGCATTTATTCTTTCGTTACGCCTTGGCCAATAACGACGTACAAACTTGGTGGAAGGTTGAGAAAGAAGGTGAGTTGGTGGATAGGTTCCCAATGACTTGGACAAGGGAAAATTACGACGTCGAGCCCAATCATTTATTGGTCCCCGACTTGAATATCTCTCTCGAGGACTTAGAATTTAAAGGCATCCTCAGGTCATGTGTCCGAAAGAATAAGGACCAGTCGTTTCTTTTTCACTTTCGAGTATTACTTTTGGAAAGTTCAGACGATGTGATGGCTAGCATAGGTACCGGTCATCGGGGCATTATTCCCTTTCCGGTTGGTTCTTTTAATTATTATCACGTGCGATAGTAACTCAGTTTCTTTTATTGCAATTGAGATGGGACCTCTCGGGAGTGTTTTGAAAGTGGTACGTTGGATGCTTCTCCCAAGGTTGGGGAAGGATTTCATCTAGAGGTTGAGGTCGATGGTGAGGAGCTTCCATTTTTGATGCAATCAGTTTGGTTCTCAAAGGCCTGCAACGATGTGGGCATCAGGATCAGCTGCTTCTGTTTGCTATACTAGGGAAGATGAGAAGTATTGTGTTGACTCGACACGGATCAACTCTCTTGAAAGTTGTTGTTCGCCGCTCGACACAGAACCTGTCAAGCATGCTTCATTTTATGCAGAATGCCATTCCTCAATTCCGCAGACGTTCGGGCAGGATGAACCTGGTTGAGGCCGAAGTTGCAAAGTTACAGCTCGAGGCTCAGAACCAAGCCATGTTGGCTGCCGAAGCTACATTTGTTGCCAGTGAGAACGTCGAAAAGTTTCAAAATGCGTCGACGAAGCTTGAGGTGCTTGCAAAGAAGGTTGCGGACTCGAAATTCGATGAGTGAAACGATGAACTTATCCTCGCGCTACCACGATAGTGCTCAGCATGCGACGCAGGTCAACTACGGCGCTGCAGGCTACTTTGTCGCGGGTGGTTACGAGAGGTCGCTTTCGTGACGTCAAAAGTCTGCCACCACTCTTGAGCTCAGCAAGGCAGGCATCGTGACATGTCAGGTCAGGGTAACCGATAGGTCGGATAAGGATTATGACTCGCTCCTCGGAGTGTCCTATCGATTTGCTGAAGCTACATATGTTAAAAAATACTTTATGTAAAATGATCTCATATAATTATGTTAGATTAAAGAATTTATACTTGTAAATTTATTTTTCTTCTATATAATAATAGAAATAAATCATATAAAATATATTAATGTTAGATAAATAAAAAATATATATATGGTAAGTAATATGAATATATTATTAAAAATGCATGGTTACTAAGTTAAATATGTGTTTTGAATGATTTGTTTGTGGCCTATTGGCACAATGCTTTTTGAAGCTGCAAGGTCCAAGGTTCAAATTGGAATAGTGACAAAATTTGTTTTAATGATGACCGGCCGATTTTGACCTTTTTTTTTTTTATTATTGACAGGTTCACCGGTCCAACTTCCAGTTCAATAATTGTCCGGTTCATTTGTGAGGGTTATTAACCAACACAAAGTGTTGTGGGGTTAAAAATATTGACAAATAGGTATCTATTAGATATGTACTACCAAAGTATATGTATACTTTATGTAAAAAAAAGTATATGTTTACGTATCATTACTCTAAAGCATTTAAAAAAAAATCAATACTCTCTAAAGAATATTCAAATAATCAATCATTATCATCAATATATAAGCAAAATTGACTTTATCCATACATTAATAACAATATTAATTAGTTTTTAAAAATAATTATATTAATAACTAATTGTTAATTTTTTTCAGTTTTTCATATTTTAAAATAAAAACTATCATTATTAAATTGCACAACTTGAGTAGTTTTTTAAAATAACAATTAAAAGTGAAATTGACTTTCATTGATTAAAATATTAATTATCTATAAATAAAATTTTACACTATTCATTATATTAATTAATAATTATACAAAATCAATTTCTAACATATAAAATTAAATATTAGTATTATAAATTTTTTAAATATTAATCGCAACTTTTGGAAAAATTTAAATCATAATAATAATGATAATAAGTGATATACACAAATAAGAAAAATTTACTTGATCCATACATTAGAAACAATATTAATTAGTTTTTAATAATCATTATATTAATAATTTTTTTTTGGTACAATTATATTAATAAATAATTGTAAATATTTTCAGTTTTTCATATTTCAGTTTTTCATATTTAAAAATAGAAAAACTGTCAATATTTAAATTCCAAAACTTGAGAAAATTTTAAAAATAATAATGACAATAATAACTATTTATAAATAAAATTTAATACTATTCATTATATTAATTAATAATTATAAAAAAATCAATGTCTCATATTGAAAATTAAAAAATAGTATTATTTAAATTTTAGTTATTTATCACAACTTTTGGAAAAAATTTATATCATAATAATAATGAAATAATAATAATAATAATGATAAATAAAATTGACTTTTTTTTTACAGTCATAAATAAAATTGACTTGACCTTTATATTAATTATAATATTAATTAGTAGTTAATAACCTTTTTTATTTTTAACTAATTTGAGATCTTTTAAATTTATCATATATTAACGTTAAGATTAATATTAATTTAGTTTGAATTATTAGTCAATAATCGAGAAAATAAATTAAGATTAAAATCAATGCTATTAATTGTATTAACTATTAATTATCAACTTTTTTTTCCTAAATAATTTTATTAATTATTAAATACAATATTAATTTTCCAGAATTACTTAAATGGTAATTATTAAATTTAAATTATTAATTTAATTTGAATAATATTATATTATATATTTACATGAATAGAACTCTATTAATATTTACTGAAATGTCTCAATAAAATTACTTTTTATTTTATAGTTAATAATATTTTAATATTTACTTCTTTATATTTTTATAAATATATTTAGTTACTTTTTTTTTACAATTAATATTTAAAAAAAAATGTTGAAAATAATTTTTTTTGAAAGTGGAAAATAAATTGATATAACGCATGAGAATTATATCACATAGAAAAAATAAGGGAAAATACATCATGTGTTATTCAAATGTAATTAATAGCATTTTAATATCTATCAAAAAATAGCATTTTAATAGTCGAGAATAGATCAAAACTATTGGAGGGCCTACACAAGCGCGTTTATTAATTGGGGGAAATTTGAGAAGATTTTGACTATTTTATGCTGCTTTCTATGATGCTCATATCGTAAACTTCCATTATTGTTCTTTCTTTCAAAACACTTTACTATAAATTCCCTTCCCCTATTCAAAGAAATCCATTTTTTATTTTATCCCTAAACAACATCTCATTCTTTCCACCAGCGTATGTCTCAACTCCTGTTCCATAGCCTTTGATCTCCATTCTCATGTCATGGTTTCTAGTGAGATGAACCCAAACCCCAATTGGTCATAATCATTGATTCAATTGATTGACATAATCAAATGCACCCCACATTCTCTTTTTGATTGATTGCATCAAAGTTGTAAACTTTTCCTCAAATCTCAAAATGGGTATCAAGGGTTTCGTCGAAGGAGGCATAGCATCCATGATTGCAGGGTGTTCCACACACCCTCTTGATCTCATCAAGGTCCGAATGCAGCTCCAAGGAGAGGCCCAATCCCAAAACCTCCGACCCTCTCTCGCTTTCAACCCAACCTCTACCCACCCACCACCACCGGCGGCGGCCAGGCCGGGTCCCATCGCCGTCGGCGTTAAGCTAGTCCAACAGGAAGGCTTCGCCGCACTATTCTCCGGCGTCTCCGCCACCGTTCTCCGCCAGCTCCTGTACTCCAGCACTCGCATGGGGCTCTACGACATGATGAAGAAGAAATGGTCCAATCCCAACGGCACCATGCCACTCACGAACAAGATCGCGGCGGGGCTGATAGCTGGCGGAATTGGCGCTGCCGTCGGGAACCCCGCCGACGTGGCAATGGTCCGAATGCAGGCCGACGGGAGGCTCCCACCGGCGCAGCGGCGGAACTACAAGTCCGTGGTCGACGCGATCACGAGGATGGTGAAGGACGAGGGCGTCACCAGCCTGTGGCGCGGCTCATCGCTCACGGTGAACCGCGCCATGCTGGTGACGGCGTCGCAGCTTGCTTCGTACGACCAGTTTAAAGAAATGATCTTGGAGAGGGGCTTGATGGGTGACGGGCTCGGGACTCACGTGACCGCGAGCTTCTCAGCAGGTTTTGTGGCGGCAGTTGCGTCGAACCCCGTGGACGTGATCAAGACGAGGGTGATGAACATGAAGGTGGAGCCAGGGGCGGCGCCACCGTACTCCGGTGCTATTGATTGCGCCTTGAAGACGGTGCGCGCGGAAGGTCCCATGGCTCTTTACAAGGGTTTTATTCCCACGATCTCGAGGCAGGGACCCTTCACGGTTGTGCTTTTCGTGACGTTGGAACAGGTTCGTAAGTTGCTTAAGGATTTCTAGAGTTTCTGAGGCGTATGCAGGTTCAAAGTGCTGATATACTAAGGAGGCAAAGTTGTTTGTTTTTTAGGGCATTCTTGGAAATTAGAATGACAAATAGACTTGCATATTTTGATTTTTCTAGTGGGTGCCATGGTGGCAATGTTTCAAAGGCTTCTTAGGAAATGTTATATTTTTTTTCCTTCACTAAGTTTTTATCTTAGGTTTTTCTGGTGATTGAATTGTTTCCTCTATTTAATGAAAGAATTGTTCTCATGTAGTTTTTCTCATGCAATAAAATCTTTTGTTGTCAAAAACATATCATTCTTTTAGATAGTTTGATGTGTGATATTTGAGCCATACTTGAATTGTTTAGTTCAGATATGCCAATTTATTTGGCATGATTTAACTATTAGCATTTGTGATTGAGAAATTAGAATGCAGTTGTGGTATTCTTTAGTTGATGGCATCTTTTGTGAAATTCTAGATCCCTTAGAACAAATGTCCTGCACGATGCTGGGACAATCGATTAGAACATCATATGACTGAAAGGCATGAACACAAAACAACAAACAACTATAAGAAACAAGACACAGGAAGTTGTTAACCCAGTTCGGTGAAACTACACCTACGTCTGGTTAGCTTTCGCCCAATGAAAAGGAATTCCACTATCTCAAGAACTAGGTATTACAGACACACATGAACACATCAAGTTCATTGTTCTTAACCTAATCTACCCAGTGGTATTCTACTTAGAACCACAGCCTAAGTATGAGAGCCCCTCTCACTTTTCCTCAATCACTGCCATAGTGATTGGTAACAACAATAACACAAGGTTTGTTTGACACTCAAACACAAACAGAACTCAGTCTCACTTTATAGAATCAGTGAGCAAGACGAGTTCACAACTAACAAAGACAAAGAACAACTTACACTCTTAAGAACACTTGATCTTCAAGGTAATTCTCTCGATCACTTCAAGGTTCAGGTCTTTGTCTATATATACTTCAGCAGAGGCGGCTAGGGTTTATTTGGGCTGAAGAACACTTTGATCTAACTCATATCAGTAGAGAATCTTCCAAGATCTGATATGAGTGATCAACAAATAAAATAGAAACAAATCTTTTTAGTCACAGATTTGCTCCAACAAAAACAACCCGCAACTGTCTCCCAACAATCAGTTACTTGACCTTCAAGTAAGCACAGAACATACCATAAAGCATAACCATAAGGGACCCACTTGCATGCCAGCAGGGGCGGATGTCCTGGCCTTCACCAAGGCAGATGTCACAACATCGGCTAGGACATCAGGTTGTTTTTAACAAAATTGATGACAACAAAGGAACAACAATCTCCCCCTTTGTCAAATTTTGTCTAAAAACAACTTCACTACCAGAGAGGGAAAAAATATCAAAATCATCAGAGTCAGCAGCAGAAATACCCCCCCTCAAACCAATGCATCCACAACAGCCAAAACACGGAGGAACTCCCCCTCAAAAGATGCATCCAAATAAACACTGCCTAAAGTATATAGAACCCATATGCATAGCAGTACAAACTAAAACAACCACACTTGGTAACACTTGAACAGAAGCTAGCTTGAAGCACTTGAACATAAAAGATCTCCTGAACTTGTCTTGACAAAGCTGCATACTTATTACATAACATAACCAGAATACCAAGTCTTCAAAAAAAACAAAGTACAACACACTACTACTCCCCCTTTTTAGCACAAATTTGGCAAAGGTGGAAAGAATTTAACCAAGGCCAACTAAAAAATCAACTAGGAGATGCACTCATCATTTTCTGCAGATCCTTCCTTCTCACCATCAGCTGCATGCTCACCCTCTTGACCAGCTTCCCCTTGGAGAGTTTGAATGAGAGCATCCACCTTAATCTTCCTAGCAGCAGCAATCCTGATCGTCTCTTGAAGTTCCTTGGAAATGGCCTCAAGTTCAGCAATGACACTGTGAGTGCCTGAGGCAGACATAGAGGCAGGAACAGATGTCCTACTGGATGACAGATCAATGTCCAGGACATGAGGGTCCAGGAACAACCGTTGGTCCAAGGTGATGAGAGGGCCTTTGAGCACAGAAACATCATCAACAGTGAGGATATTAGGATGTTGTTTCAGAATGATAGCAGTCAGTAAAGAAGGAAAATAGATGGGGAGTTTCACAGCACATGTCTCTGCATGCTTCAAGGTTTGGGAAAACACAAAGTTGCCAAAGTCATAAGCAATTTCAGTCCCAATGCGATAGAGAAGCTTGGCAAGCATAGCAGAAACAGCAGAAGTATGGTTAGAGGGAACCCAATTCACCACTCCAATCCTATTCAAAATAGCATACTTCACACTCAGAACCCCAGTTGACAGAAGCTTCTTAGCAGGCCACTTCTTTACTCTTCCAGTAGTCAATTCCTCAGCAACCGTATCCAGAGAAAGTTCTTCTTCAACAAATTCAACCACACTTCTTCCAAGGGTTTGGTTGATGATAGCAGGAGAGAAATTCACACACTTACCCCTGACAAACACTTTCCTGAATTCAGGACAGGCAGAATTATTAACATCATCAGAGAGATTGACAATAAATTCCTTCACAAGCTTGTCATAGCATTTTCCTATGTTCATCACAGTCTGCCTCAACCCTGCTTTTGCAATCAAGGCAATGATCTCTTTGCAGGCTAACACATCAGAATCAATCTCCCTCTCTCTGGCAACACGTCTTTGATAGACATATTTCCATTTGAAGGCATTTTCTGGAGCATGAATAGACACATTATCTAGAGGAACATTAGGAATATCTGAGGGAATACGCTTACCAGAGAACATTTTCTTCTCAGAGGCAGTGATGTCCAGGACATCACCTTCAACATCTGATTCAGTCTCCAAATCAATTCTGGAAACTTTATGCTTTTTCCCAGTAGTCTTCTTGGCTTTCTTCCCAGATGATTCCACAGCTTTCTGCTTGCCTTTCCGTGACGCATCAGTTGCCCTTGATTTTGAAGATCCAGTAGTGATCTTGGTTTTCTTCTTCTTGACAACAGGGGTTTCTTCAACAGATGCTCTTCTTCGCTTAAGCATTCTGGTAGCAACACTCGCCAGAGGCACATCCTCTGAATCTTCATCATCAGAGACATCATGAACAATAGGAGGGGTCTTCATCGATTCCTCTGACAAAACATCCGTTGAGTTTGCAGCCTTGGAATCAGAACTCTTGGATGAAGAGGAAGAATCCTTTGAGAGTGAAACTTCATTGGCAGGCTTATCAGACAATGTCGCGACATCATCTTCATCATTTGCAGAGACAGAAGTGTTGGAGACTTCCTCAGGCACAGGGGCTTCTGGGTTTTGCATTGGGGTTGCACGAGACTTGTAGTGCTTCTTGGAAGGAGTTCTTGAGTTCTTCTTTGATTGAGTGGAAGAACTTGTGTGCAAACCCATAACCCTAGCACCACCAGCAGTTCTCTCTATCTTTCCTTTCATAGACTCTTTCTTGCTTGAAGACATGATGAACTGGTAAAGCAAACGGACAAATACAAGAAATTGAGAGAAATGTAAGTGATGAGAACCAGAAATTGTTAGAGCAAGATTGACAACTTGTGAGATTGTGATGAAGCCATTGGTGATGATTATATAGCAGTTGTGTGAGAAGGAAGCAATGATGTCACAACGGCAGTTAATGGTAGTTACGAGGAAACTAGCCGTTAGACAGAAAAGGGGCTTTAATTGCTATGCTTCTTCGAAGAGGCAAATCCCAAGATTTCCTCTTAATTTGTCAAATGTAGCAGCATCTAAGGGTTTGGTAAAGATGTCAGCCAATTGTCTCTCTGTGGGGACATGTTCCAAAGTAACAATTTTATCCTCCACTAATTCCCTGATGAAGTGATGTCTGATATCTATGTGTTTGGTTCTGCTATGTTGTATAGGGTTCTTGGCAATATTGATAGCACTCAAATTGTCACAGTACAATGTCATGACATCTTGCTCAACTTCATATTCCTTGAGCATCTGCTTCATCCAAATAAGTTGAGTACAACTGCTTCCAGCAGCTATATATTCAGCTTCAGCTGTGGATAAGGACACGCAGTTTTGCTTCTTGCTAAACCAAGAGATTAAGTTGTTTCCAAAGAAGAAACACCCTCCAGATGTACTCTTTCTATCATCAGCACTCCCTGCCCAATCTGCATCACAATACCCTACAAGAGAAGAATTAGTATCATTTGTATAAAGAATTCCATAGTCACAAGTACCATTTATGTACTTAATGATTCTTTTCACTTGTAAGAGATGACTGGTCTTTGGAGCAGCTTGATATCTTGCACAAGCACCAACAACAAAGGTAATGTCAGGTCTGCTAGCAGTGAGGTACAACAAACTTCAAATCATGCTTCTATATAAGCTTTGATCAACATCCTCTCCCTGATTGTCTTTAGACAGCTTGATATGTGTAGCAGCAGGAGTCCTTTTATGTCCAGATTTTTCAAGTCCAAATTTCTTGACGATGCCCCTAGCATACTTACTCTGGGAAATAAACATGGAGTCTTCCATTTGTTTGATCTGAAGTCCCAGAAAGTAGTTCAATTCACCAACTAAGCTCATCTCAAACTCTGACTTCATTTGTTGGACAAAATGTTCCACCATCGTGTTCGACATCCCACCAAACACAATATCATCAACATATATCTGTGCAATCATGAGTTTTCCTATTTCATTTTTCACAAATAATGTCTTGTCTATTCTTCCCTTGCAATAACCATTGCTCACCAGAAACTCTGTAAGGCGTTCATACCAAGCTCTAGGAGCCTGTTTTAATCCATACAAGGCTTTCTTGAGTTTGTAGACATGTTCAGGATGATGTGGATCTGTGAATCCCTTTGGCTGTTCAACATAAACTTCATCATTCAGATAACCATTTAGAAAGGCACTTTTGACATCCATTTGGAATAATCTGAACTTCAAAAGACAAGCAACACCAAGCAAAAGTCTTATGGATTCCAACCTAGCCACTGGAGCAAAGGTTTCATCAAAGTCTACTCCTTCAATCTGAGTATATCCTTGAGCCACCAGTCTTGCTTTGTTTCTAGTTACTACACCATTCTCATCTGACTTGTTCTTGAAAATCCACTTGGTTCCTATGATGTTTACTCCCTCAGGCCTAGGAATGAGATCCCATACTTCATTTCTTCTGAATTGATCAAGTTCTTCTTGCATAGCATTTATCCAGTATTCATCTGTCAGAGCCTCCTTGACATTCTTGGGTTCTAACTTGGATATAAAACATTCATGAGCAATGTAGCTTCTAGCCCTGGTAGTAACTCCTTCTTTGAGGTCACCAATAATATTCTCTTGAGGATGATTCTTTTGAATTCTGATCGATGGAGCTTTATTTGCAGAGGTCATCTGGTGATCTTGCTCATCAGAACTGGTTTCTGATTCAATGTTGAGGTCAATAGTTGGGACATCGGCTGTGACATGTGGACCATCATCATCTTCAGTTGCACCAGTGTCTTCTCTTTCATTTGGTTGATCATCAATAGAGACATTTACAGATTCCATCATTACCTTTGTTCGAGAATTGTACACTCTGTAAGCTTTGCCGTTTGTAGAGTATCCCATGAAAATTCCTTCATCACTCTTAGGATCTAGCTTTCTTCTTTGTTCACGATCAGCCAGAATATAACATTTACTCCCAAAGATATGAAAGTGTTTCACAGTTGGCTTCCTTCCTTTCCAGAGTTCATATAGAGTGACTGTGGTTCCAGCTCTAATGGTTACTCTATTGTGAATGTAACAGGTTGTGTTCATGGCTTCTGCCCAGAACTTGTTGAAAATCTTCCTTGCATGAAGCATAACCCTTGTGGATTCTTGAAGAGTCCTGTTTTTCCTTTCAACAATTCCATTCTGCTGAGGTGTAATTGGAGCTGAGAATTCATGGCTTATTCCTTCTGAATCACAGAAGTCAGAGAATTTGGAGTTCTCAAACTCTCTTCCATGATCACTTCTGATTCTTACTATAGAGCAATTCTTCTCAGTTTGAAGTTTCAGACATAGCCTTCTGAATATGTCAAAGGTTTCTGATTTTTCCTTCATGAAGTCAATCCAAGTGAACCTGGAATAATCATCAACACAAACATAAACATATTTCTTACCTCATAGACTTTCTACCTGCATGGGTCCCATCAAGTCCATGTGAAGAAGTTCAAGGACTTTTGTTGTAGTTGGATGCTGAAGCTTTGCATGAGAAGTTTTGGTCAGCTTTCCAATCTTGCATTCTCCACATATCTTTTCTTCATCTATTTTCAGTTTTGGTAGCCCTCGTACAGCATCTTTAGAGATAACTTTCTGCATACTCTTGAGATTGATGTGACCTAAACGTTGGTGCCATAGATTCAACTCATCCACTTTTGATATCAAACATCTAGACACTTGGGCTTTCTTTTGTGGAATCCACATGTAGCAATTGTCTTTGGACCTGACACCTCTCATCACAATCTCTTGATCACTAGTGGTAACCATGCATTCAGTCTTGCTAAACTTCACATCCAGATCTTGATCACACAACTGACTTATACTGATTAGATTTGCTGCCAACCCCTTGACAAGAAGAACGTTGTTCAGACTAGGAGATCCAGAGTTTACCAACTTCCCAATGCCTTTGATTTTTCCTTTAGCACCATCTCCAAAAGTGACTGATTTACTGGAGTATTCCTTGAGATTTTCCAGATACTCCTTATTCCCAGTCATGTGTTTTGAGCAGCCACTATCAAAATACCAGTCTTCACTTGATGAGACTCTAAAAGATGTGTGTGCTATAAGACATGAAACTTCTCCTTTGGGTACCCAAGCTTTCTTAGATGTCTTGAGAACCTTCTGGATCTGAGGATATCCGTATAGCTTGAAGCAGTAGGGCTTAATGTGACCAAACCTACCACAATAATGACATCTCCATGGAATTTGAGCAGTAGCCTTCTGAGTAGTAGGATGTGGAGGCATATGTTGTGACATCGGGCTTGACCTCTGATAGTTCTCTGGGTTTTTAAACTCAGAGTTCTCCTTAGCTCTTACAAACTTCCTTGATGCTTTCTGATTTCCTCTACTCTCAGACTGGTAACTGAAACCAATGCCTTTAACACTCTTTCCTTGCTTGCTTGTTTCTTCCAAAATCTCTTCAAGCATATTAGATCCACTGTTCAGCATACGTACTGACTTGTAGGTATTTTCCAGTTTGGCTGTCAATGTAGCTACTTTCTCTTGAAGATCAGCTATAGTTAACAGAAGCTTGGCTTTTTCAACATCCTTTAATTTTGAGTTCCATTTATCCAAATCATCTTGCAGTTTATCAATGGTTTCCCTAAGGTTTTCATTTTCAGTCTGAACTTGTTTCATCTCATCTTCTTGCTCCTTCAGATGTTTGCAAGTTTCCTTCCATTTAACATGTAGGAGTTTGTAAGTCTCTTCCAAATCCTCAAATGTCATTTCATCACCACTGGAATCTGAGTCATTGACAACCCCTGAGAAGGCATTAACTTTGTTGGCAGATAACTCTTCCTCATCCTCAGTATCTTCATCTGACCATGTCACTACCATGCCTTTCTTTTGTTTCTTCAAGTAGGTTGCACACTCAGATCTAATGTGACCATAATAACCCTCACATTCATGACACTGAACACCCTTGTTTAGGCCTGATTTGTCCTCTTCTTTGACCTTTCGCTGGAAATTGTAGGATTTAGAGTTGTCTGACTTAATGTCCTGGACATTTGGCCTAGTCCTTCTGTCTATCTTCCTTAGAGCTCTGTTGAATTTTCTAGCAAGAAGTGCCAGAGCTTCAGATAGATTCTCACTTTCACTATCAGCATCATCTCCTTCAGTGGTGTTGGATACAAAAGCAATGCTTTTGGTCTTCTTTTCAGGTTTTTCACCCAACTTTAACTCATAAGTCTGCTGAGAACCAATCAGCTCATCCACTTTCAAACTGCTGATATCTTGAGCTTCTTCAATAGCAGTGACCTTCATTGCAAACTTGCTGGTTACAGACCTCAAGATTTTCCTCACAAGCTTTTCATCTGACATAGGTTCTCCCAGAGCAAATGAAGCATTTGATAGATCACGCACACGCATGTGATATTCAGAAATAGTCTCATCTTCTGTCATTGTCAAGTTCTCAAAACGAGTAGTAAGCATCTGGAGTCTAGACATCCTCACCCTGGTTGTACCTTCATGTGCTGTTTTCAAAATCTCCCAAGCATCTTTGGCAACAGTGCAAGTATTAATCAATCTAAACATGTTTTTGTCCACAGCATTGAAGATAGCATTCATTGCTTTTGAGTTTGCCAGAGAAGCTTCTTCTTCAGCACTTGTCCATTCATCCTCAGGTTTTTCTTCAGGAGTAGATGTACTTCCTTCTGCTTGAGCTTTGACAGGATGCTTCCAGCCTTTGACAACAGCCTTCCAAGTTTTGATATCAATAGACTTGAGAAAGGCTATCATTCGAACCTTCCAGTAATCATAATTGGAGCCATCCAGGATTGGTGGCCTGTTGATCGATCCTCCCTCCTTATTGTCCATGAGATCAAGAAAATATCTCCCTGGAGCTCACCCACACAGAACAGGGGTGCCTGCTCTGATACCAATTGAAATTCTAGATCCCTTAGAACATATGTCCTGCACGATGCTGGGACAATCGATTAGAACATCATACGACTGAAAGGCATGAACACAAAACAACAAACAACTAAAAGAAACAAGACACAGGAAGTTGTTAACCCAGTTCGGTGAAACTACACCTACGTCTGGTTAGCTTTCGCCCAATGAAAAGGAATTCCACTATCTCAAGAACTAGGTATTACAGACACACATGAACACATCAAGTTCATTGTTCTTAACCTAATCTACCCAGTGGTATTCTACTTAGAACCACAGCCTAAGTATGAGAGCCCCTCTCACTTTTCCTCAATCACTGCCCCAGTGATTGGTAACAACAATAACACAAGGTTTGTTTGACACTCAAACACAAACAGAACTCAGTCTCACTTTATAGAATCAGTGAGCAAGACGAGTTCACAACTAACAAAGACAAAGAACAACTTACACTCTTAAGAACACTTGATCTTCAAGGTAATTCTCTCGATCACTTCAAGGTTCAGGTCTTTGTCTATATATACTTCAACAGAGGCGGCTAGGGTTTATTTGGGCTGAAGAACACTTTGATCCAACTCATATCAGTAGAGAATCTTCCAAGATCTGATATGAGTGATCAACAAATAAAATAGAAACAAATCTTTTTAGTCACAGATTTGCTCCAACAAAAACAACCCGCAACTGGCTCCCAACAATCAGTTACTTGACCTTCAAGTAAGCACAGAACATACCATAAAGCATAACCATAAGGGACCCACTTGCATGCCAGCAGGGGCGGATGTCCTGGCCTTCACCAAGGCAGATGTCACAACATCGGCTAGGACATCAGGTTGTTTTTAACAAAATTGATGACAACAAAGGAACAACATTTTGTTTTGCTTTTAATTGAGTCTCTGAGTTCTCAATTTAGTTTTCAGTTACAACAGAGTTTATGTGTACGTACTGTAATTTCTGAATTTCCAATTCAGCTCAATGTAAAAGAGAGAAGAAAGAAATTCGGACATGTTTGTTTTTGGGTTGGCATCAATTGGTTGCCATGCATGAATCCTGAAGTGAAGTCGCACTTTTTCCCAATAGAACTCTTGAGTTGGGTTGAAACCAAAGTATTTTCACTTTTTTTTTTTGAGCAAAGTATTTTCACTTTGAGTCATTGGAAAAAACAAACAATCATTTCGATTGAGTGAACCAACTTTCATATTCATAAAGCAAACACACATCAAGGTTTTCTCTAATGTGAGATTTCCAAGAACTAAACCAGCATTGTCATAAAAAAAGCCGGAACTTCTAAGACCTTTTACACTCTAATTACCACTATTACTTAAGACCTATGAATTTCATGAAATAGGGATGAAATTCTCATATGGTTTTAAGACCTATGTTTAAAACGGAAAGGCTTTGAGTATGAAAATGCCTTATGAATTTCATGAATTCTCCTTCGACATTCTCAAGATTGTACAAGTTACTTACTGCCATTTGTGATCTGTCTGAGAAGTGAGAACCAACATCTTTGGAAATCTTTCTTATCAATGATTGAAAAAGAGACCTGGCCAGCTTGGTACTTGGATGCTCCAGTAGTTTTGCTTCTTCTGTCTTCAACTGCATCAAAGATTTGCCAAACAGGTTATAGGTATAACATGTCCACACTCCACATTATAAACCGGGGCTATGCGAAGATATAAAAAACCTAGTTTTTCTCATAACCTTTGCCTATTTAATTTTGTTTTGTTCTGGGTTTTCGTTCATTGAAGTTTCCTTAACTCCTACTGTGCCCTTTTTAAGCAGATTTTATGATATTTGTCGTTATTTACTTGAAAAAAAAAGTTGAGAAGTTACCTAACAAGACACTGTGGAATCCTATTCCTAAGTAAGGAATATGTGCAAAGATGGCTACTAGGCGTTGGCAAGATTTAAACAATATTTATCTTCAATGGCATTTCATTTAGTAAATGGAAGTTACCGAAATGTTTAATAAGTTCATAAAAAAGTTAAAACCTTAACCACCTTTGGCATTAGGACACTATTTTATAGGGCTTTCACATCCGATTCGACATTATATTGATTTTCCTCCAATAACTTTATACTTTTGTCCGTGCCACAAAAGCGAAAAGTTAACTGTATAGCTATGAGGGATGATTTGTAACAATTTAGAACCGCTACAAATCTATGCGTCTTTAGTGGTTCAACAATCATTAGTGAAATGTAAAAACTAATTTTGGAAAGCATGGTAAAGTATGGGATACTTCAAAAAGGAAAGAATGAAACAATGATCCAAGAGAAAACATTAACTTCTTTTTTTTTTGTTTGCCAAGGTATCCCCACAGTCTATAGCCATGAGACTAATCCTTCGAGACTCTGAGATCATGTTAGGTGGGTAGGCCTCTCCCAACAAATGCTTCTCCATACGCACCGTCCAGGAATCGAACCCTACATTAGATGGTTAAGGAGCCCAACTATCTACCAGTTGTGCTACAACATTAACTTCTTTTAACTAATGTATGTTTAGATATTAGATGAATATAATGTCATTAGAAGAGTTTCATTCACTTTTAATTTTAATATGTGCCAATTTCAATTCATTAGCATTGGTACCAACGAATATTCATATATATATATATATATCAAATAAGTTTTGTAATGAATAAAGCCCTTAAAAATTATTGCAGCAACCACATAATAATTCAAGGTTAGAGACAAACGTAACTTTTGTTTTTCTTCATCCAAAGGTTGCAACCTCGCTTTGAACTTTAGTAAGTGAATTATATCTTAAGACCAGGACAACATTCCTTCAAATTTTTGCTAGGTTTTCTCTCGCCACACTTGTCTCAAAGTTTAGATCGCTAGCTAGTATATCTTTTAAAAGTTTGATTAAAGTTTCTTTATCTTCCATTCTGTTATTTTTATCTGGATGTAAGGAACATTTTCCTGGCAGATGAGTAAGAATCCAAGGTAACCATTCACTCCTCATCCAAATCCATCATTCCGTTGAACATCATATTCCAGTAATCATTTCGCGGGATTTCTTCGTCGAACACATATTCCAGAAATCATTTCGAAGGATTTTTGATTTCCTTAGCAATCTATGGATTTCATTTTAACTTAAACTTGTAATACGACCTCGTGACCATAGCTCAATGGACTGGGCGAGCCTCGAGAGGGCCTCGCCCAGGGCTGCCCGCCTTGTGGCGGTCACGCAAGCTCAGAGTTGGGCCTCCCCCGCGAGACCCAATTGGCCCAATATGGGTAGTTAGACTAACAAGGCTCAGCCCCTAGCCTATAAATAGGGAGCGGTTACCACATGTAAATGACTCTTAGCTCCTATGCTTAATAACAAACTCTCAATTCAGTTATTTTCTCTCTCTAAGCGGTTACATTCTTTCTCTAGGCAGTTACACATTTATTTCTCTAGATTTTCTCTCTTGTGCAATCCCTTCACTCTAGGTACTATACACTATCTCAATGTTTTTGGCTGGAACATTCAGCGCCTTTTGTGGGGATCGGTGAATTTCGATTCCCAGACTACGTGGATTGCTTGTACGATCGAGAGAAGTTCGGAATTCTGTGGAATTTCATGGTTTCTAGTTGTTTTCGGTTTGACTTTCTGGTTTACGGTTGATTTCCGATGGAAACTCCTCGTCGTCGACGTAGGAGCAGAGGCGCGGTTCACCACCGCGTCGTGTGAGGGGGAGATCGCGTCGTGAGGAGGTTCATCGTGAGCAATCTGAGCAACTGACTCCTCCTCCACCTCCACCGCCTCCTCCTCCTCCTTCTCCAACGCCTCCGTTGCCTACTCTGCAATCCTCACCTTCGCAGCAAGGAACTCCGGAGAACTCCCCCATCCTCCCAGAAACGGATCACCGCAGCATCAGAGGCCAATTGCTCAGCGAGATTGGCGGCGTTTTATGCGCAACGTCGACAACATTCGACAACGGAATGACTATTTGCAAGAGCAGCTTGACTACTTCCGCCATGAGCAACAGGACGAAGGAGTGCGAGAGGCGGAGGTTGTGGCGGAATTCGAGCCTTTCTCAGTGATGGTAAGAGAGGTCGCAATTCCGGACAATATGAAGAACCTCGTCTTGGAATCTTTCAGTGGCAAGACGGATCCGAAGGATCACCTTCTGTATTTCAATACGAAGATGGTGATAAGCGCGGCTTCGGACGCGGTGAAGTGCAGAATATTCCTGTCGACGTTCAAAGGCACATCGATGATGTGGTTTACGACTCTACCTCGTGGATCCATCACGAATTTCCGTGATTTCTCCTCAAAGTTTCTTGTTCAGTTATCTGCGAGCAAGCTCAAGCAAATCCAGATTGATGACCTGTACAACGTTCGCAGTTAGACGGAGAAGCTCTGAAGCAGTATGTGGCGAGGTACAACGTAGCGTTTGTCAAGATAGAAGAATTGGAACCGCACGCTTGTGTGAGAGCCTTCAATGTTGCACAACAAGCTAAGCAGGAATGTTGAACGGCAAGCTAAGCAGGAAGCCACCTCATTCAATGGCGGATATTCGCGCACGGGGGAACACCTACATTTTGGACGGGGAGGATGATGCGTTCAAAAGAAAGCGCGCGAAGAAGGAATAAGATGGAGGACAAGTGGAACAATTGAAAAAGGACGGGCAAGGCCGAGAGAAAGGTGAAAGCAACAAGCGAAGGGAGAAGAAAGGTAAGTCGTCAGAGAAATACGCTAAGGAGCAGCTTTATCCAAAGAAAGAGAGTTTTGAGCGACGTCCCCCTTGGCTGCAGCAAGGATCACGTCGGCGAGAGGAAGCAAACAAGGACCTGAGCGCACATCTGACAGATCTGCTTCGTGAGGTCAAAGCAACACATGCAGTTGCGGAAGTCGAGCAAGAGGCTAGTGGCGGTAGACAAGACTAAATGGTGCGAGTACCACCGCTCGGCGGGCCATGACACTGATGACTGCTTCACTTTGAAGAAAGAGATTGAGAGGGTGATCAAGACGGGACGCTCACAGCAATATGACCGAGGCGATCGTCAGCAGGGTGATCGCCCGCAAGGGAACCGCCAACGAGAGGAGCGCCGACAGGACAACCGTCGCTCGACCCCAACGAGGGACCGGAAGGAGACATTGGCGACTGAAAAGAAGAAAGCTGAGGAGACCTTTAACAAATATCTGGAGCCGCCAGTTGGAACCATCAATACAATCGCCGGAGGCTTCGGTGGCAGAGGTGACTCTCAGGCGGCGAGGCGAAGGCACGTCAAAGTGGTAAGTTCAGTACAAGAGATTCCGTTTGGTTTTCAACATCCAGATATAGTTGTGTCGTCGGTTGATTTTGAAGGGATCAAGACCCACAAGGATGATCCTATAGTGGTCATGGTAAGGATCAATAGTTTCAACGTAAGGCGAGTACTCCTGGATCAAGGCAGTTCGACGGATATAATCTACGGCGACGCGTTCGACCAACTGGGACTGACAGATCGAGACCTGACGCCGTACACAAGAACTTTGGTGGGATTTTCTGGAGAACAAGTTTGGGTGCGCGGCTACCTGGATCTTGACATGATTTTTGGTATTGATGACAACGCAAAGGTTCTGCGAGTAAGGTATTTGGTTTTGCAGGTGGTAGTGTCATACAACGTCATAATTGGTCGGAACACAATGAATCGCCTGTGCACAATGATTTCAACGGCTCACCTGGCGGTGAAATATCCGCTAGACAGTGGTAAGGTAGGAAAGTTAACGGTTGATCAGCGGCGGGCGACACAAAGGGAGCTGTTGTGGGTCACAAGTGCCACAAAATTGAGGTTTTAGAAGGCGATCGGGAGCAAAGGGGCGTTCAAGAACAGGACCAGGACAGAATAGGTAGGCCGAGACAGTTGGTTGGTGCAAGGAACGGCAGGCGCAGAGCGAACCGATATGAAGAAGGAGCTGAAAAGAGGACATGAAGGGATGGGCAGTTCACCGGCCCTCTGGCGGAGGAACGGTGGGCAGGCGTGATCGGAGATCTTGAGCTTTTCAAGTTTAGTAGGGGACTTTTGGCGATTGAGCCTGGGCATACAATGGAGCAAGAATACCGTCTGGAGGAGTTGTTAGGGAAAAATTTAAACCTTTTTGATTGGAGTGAGAAGGACGCTAAATGAGGGCTGCCCAAATTTAGGAAGCCTATTTTCCCAAAGAATCGCTTCGAGGGTGATGGAAAGGGGAAGATGGAGCAGCAAGCGGCGGTCCCTTCGGAGCATCGCTAGAACAATGTTGGCCGTGAAGAGTTTGGGAAGCCTGCAACGTTTAATCGGAAACATCGTGGCAGAAACAAAAAAAAGGGGAAGGCTGTTCAGCAGGATGGCGATCAAAGGAAATTCGTTAAGATAGGGGCGACAAGTTTCAAGCCTTCCAAGGCGGTTCAACAACTTAAGGATAAAGTCAAGCTTGGTGAAAACCAGTCTCAGCATAAAGGGACCGGGCGAGAGGATTGGTTTTCGGCGGATGCAGGATGGGTGGCGAGCACTTCAGCTTTGAAGGGCGAGACGTTTGGCGAGCTGCTCTGATTGGCGACAGAGGTTTGAAGAATTAGTAGGGCGGCCACTAGCGTGGCGAGATGAGTGAAGACTTGGCTTCAGGAGGGCAAGCTTGGAGCAAAAATTAGAACTAAAAATAAATATGCTCTATTTTTCTCCACCACGGGAGTTTTTTAATGAGGCATCCCTCAAAAAATGTAAAAAATATTTTTTACAATGAAATAAAAGGATATTCTCAGCAATACTCCTACAAATCAACTGAATTGTAACAGTTTCACGGTGGGAAAACTTCCCTGAAGGTGGCGATCCCAACACGACCTTGATGTCTAGGGATCGCTCCGGAAAGTCCGGCGCAATCGTTTCTACCTATTGGCGACGTGTGGGATAAGCTTCTTATCCAAAAAGCCTCCCCGTATAAGGGTGAGCATACTTAACTAGGCCAAGCCTTGGGCAACCCAAATGGCCATTGGGACCCGAGCCACTGTAAGTCCTCGCCGAGTAGAGTTGGCGAGGCCACACCTGCTCTTACGGGAAAAGCTTGTGAACAAAGCCTTGGTTCAAACAAATTGAGGAAAAGTCCTAGTTAAACCATATACATTTTCAATGTCGTTAAAAGCGTAATTCAGATCTAAGTAAAAAACATACAAAATGACAATATCAAACACGGCAAGAAAGTAGAAAAGCAAGAAGAACGTTAAACAAATGAAGTGAAAATAACAACTGTTTTTCATTAAGAACCGGCCCCAAAGGGCGGTCAAAATTACAAACGAAGGTAAAACACAATTACAATCATTCTTAAACAGTCTCATTAACATTCTCCCCTTCTTCATCTTCAGCAGCCAGGAAACACTCCTCGTTAAAGCCCGGTGGATCATCTGGACCGACCAAACCAGCTGGAGTAACCTTCTTGAAAGCCCCCATTGGACGAAGATCCAGGTGGTCATGAAGGTGTCGAGCTTGGGATTTGGCAAGAAAGAATCCAAGACCACGCTCTTCAGCGGCGGCAGCGACAGCTTCATCCTTCAACTTTTCCTCAAGCGCCTCGGCATCGGAGGATGCTTGAGCTTTCAGGCCCGCCACAACCTGGTTTTTAGCCTCAACCTGAGCCTTAGCCTCCACGAGATCCTCGTCCTTTGACGCCAGGTCACTGCGTAGGGATGCTAGTTCTTTATCCTTGGCGGCAATAGACTCCTCCTTGGCGATTATCACTTCAGCACGTGCGTCCGACTCTTTTTGCATTTCCTCAAGCTCCTCCTCCAGCTCTTCGATCCTCCCTAGGATGGCGGACAAATCGTGTTCAAACTCATGAACTTCATACCCCAGCCTGTTCAACGTAATTTCTTGGTTTGCCACCTGGGTCAACAGCCTGTCTTGTTTGTCGCCAGCCTTAAGCGTAGCGGCATGGAGTTCCTCCGCCGTCCGGCGTAATTCCTTAACCTCAGCAGTGAGCCCCAAGGAATCTTGAGAAACCTTTGCGAATAGGCAGCCAGTACGAAGGAGACTCAGGATGGCTTCCTAAGCCAGGTCGTCAAGATTCTGGTTTCCTTCTCCCCTTAATGTCTAGAAGAAAGGATCAGAAAGGATGAAGAAAATAGGGTTTGTTGGGCGGTCCTCTGGGGGGCCTTCGTTTTCCCTTTCCAAAGGTGTGGTGTGACTTCCTCCGGCGCCTTGGAGGTTAGAAGCAGGGGAAGTTTGATGAAGTGGGATGGCGGTGAATGGCGGGGGCGACACCTGGTTGGCAGGCACCTGATTTTCAAGTTGGGAATCTGGCGAGCAGACATGAGGAGTTTAAGGAAGGCCCGTCTCGCCCTAAAGGGTTCAATGTTTGGGCACATTGTCTAATGGAGTGGGAACCGTATCTTCGGGGGCGGGACGTACAACAACATCTCCCTGGGGGGCAGGTGGGATAGCCACCTCGCCCTCCGGGGCTGTTTGAGTGGCGGAGGTGTCGCCGGACACCAGTTTCCTAGCCTTCTTGACCTTCTTTTTAGGCGAGGGGCCGACGGCCTCACCATGAGCATTTAAGCCGCAACATCTGAGGCCGCAGTACGCCTCCTCTTTCCCCCGCCAGTGTTGAACTCAGGGGGAAATTGGACAACCTTGGTGGCGAGAGCGCTCGTCAGTTCGGCCTTAATGAACTTCATTTATTCTGAAAAGGGGAAAACAAAACGTTAGCAAGATTAAAGGCAGAGTATATGACAAATAACATAAGGGAAAACAGGAAAGAATTCCTGGCGAGAGGGATCGTGACCTTAGAGCCGAAGAAGGGTGTTTTCCCGAGCAGCCTTCAGCAATTGGGAGCATTCGAGGATAGGGAGTTTGACGAAGAAGTTGAGGATGATCTTGTCTTCGTCGCTCAGTGATGCCTCTAACGTCTGGGGAACATCATGAGGGGCCTCGGTC
The DNA here is from genome assembly GCF_012489685.1 of Lotus japonicus. Classification (NCBI taxonomy): domain Eukaryota; kingdom Viridiplantae; phylum Streptophyta; class Magnoliopsida; order Fabales; family Fabaceae; genus Lotus; species Lotus japonicus. Next base: position 28,631,552 of record NC_080044.1, read on the forward strand.
CAGTAGAAGGAGAAGCGGGCGATCCCGTCCCGCAAGTTGAAGACCTCGGGGTACGTGAAACAGATCATTACCCGGAAGTACCGACGGGCGAATCCGTATTTGGCATTACTCTTGTAAGGATGAAGACGTTGGCACCCGGTACGGGACTTCATAGACATCCAGTCGCGGGACCGCAAGGACTTAGGCTCCACGACTAGAAGTAGAAGAAGTGGGTGATTGAGGGCTCAAGGCCAACCGCATCGCAAAGCATCTCGAAACACTTTGCAAAGGCCCAGGCATTCGGGTGCAGTTGGCACAAGGCGACGTTGACTGCCTTCATTACTTAGCAGAGGAACGGCGAGAACGAGAATTTTATTCCGAGGTCAAGGTGCAGGTATTCATAGACATAGAAGAAGTGAGACCTCTTCTTTTTTGCGGCGGCTTCAATCGTGCTGTTCTGCCACGGACGGTTTTTACTCTTGCAACCACTGGCACAGAGGATAGATTCGAGGGGCTTCTCGAGGCAAAGCCCACCGGCCCAACGAGCAACGTCGGCGACAGATTCGTCAGTAGTATGCTCAGAAGGCTAGCGGATGGCCTCCTGAGCAGGGCTCTCGGAAACGGATTGGGGAAGGGTGGCGAATATTTTGAACTAGAAGGCATTGGACTCCTCCTCGCCAAGGGGGACTCCTCCAGGGGGAGGGGGGGTCAAAAGGAGTCATTAGTGCCAGGGTCGAGTTTTGGGAGGAGTTTCTAGTATGGCGCTTGGGAGACATTTCTCGGAAAAGGAATGGAAGAAGAGGAGCAAGTCGGAATTTGAGCAGGGAAAATCTGAAGGGATGGAGAGTAGTGGCATTGGAGAGGATATTTTTTGAGGAGTTCTTGAGAGCAAAATAAGGGTGCAAGGAGTGGAGGTTTCGAAAGTGGCAGATGGTAAAAGAGCAGGGTTCTTATAGAAAAGGGGTGACTGTTGGAGGGAGACGCGTGTGGATCTCCTGTGGATGGTTAGTTGAGATCATGGGGAGGAAGTGGAGAATCGTGCCTCATCATGACGAAAAGAAATGATTAGTTTGGGGTTTGTTGAGTATTCCTTTGTATTTGCTATTTGTAGCTTTTGTAATTTTCATTACTTTGTATTGGGTTGAAGTACCCCTTGTGCTTCTCTTCAATATATCTTGGCTTATCAAAAAAAAAACTTTGGGAAAGGCACGGATTTTTGGGAAGAGCAAGTGGCGCATTAAATGGGAAGCAACAACGGTTGATTGGCGTAAATCTGAAGGGACATGCTTTATCATGATTTGAGGGGACGTTTCAAGTGCAGCGGTTAAGATTCTAAAGATTCGCTGATCTTTGTGATTCAACTAACACATCCTGCGTGACCCTCACGTGCCGAGACACCAAACTAGCGGGCGCTCGCCAGCGCTACAAGGCGAGCAGGCTTATCTTCATCGCCCCAAGTGGACTTGTGGACTTAGGGAAATTTATATTCGCTTCACGCCATGTTGGCGACCTACTCTATTTCTTCGCAGTCCTGACTTAGGCTAACTTTTATTTAATATTTGTAACTTTATTTTTAAAGACAACTTAGCTCTCATGCTTCGAGCTTGGTATCTTGTGGACTTGTGGACTGGGCGAGCCTCGAAAGGGCCTCGCCCAAGGCTGCCCGCCTTGTGGCGGTCACGCAAGCTCAGAGTTGGGCCTCCCCCACGAGGCCCAATTGGCCTAATAGGGGTAGTTAGACTAACAAGGCACAACCCCTAGCCTATAAATAGGGAGCGGTTACCACATGTAAAGGACTCTTAGCTCATTTGCTTAATAACAAACTCTCAATTCAGTTATTTTCTCTCTCTAAGCGGTTACATTCTCTCTCTAGGAAGTTACACATTCATCTCTCTAGATTTTCTCTCTTGTGCAATCCCTTCACTCTTGGTACTATACCCTATCTCTATGTTCTTGGCTGGAACACTCAACTTAAAAAGAGTAAACCATGTCACCTTTCTAGGTGAAGTTTTACATGCCTACAACACATGATATTACCTCCGTTCCTTATTAACTGTCTACTTTTAAGAAAAAAATTTGTTCCTATACATCTGTCCACTTAGCATTTCTAGAGAGCATTAAATGATGTTTTTCCTAACAATACCCTTGTTGGAGCAATAAATGAAGAAAGATAAAACACATTATATAGGGTAAAATAGGAAAACAACCAATACTTTTCTGAAAATCAACAAAGTTAATTGCACTCCTTAATATGTGTGTTTCTTCTCTCTCTGGACAGTCAAATAGGAACGAAGGTAGTATGATTTAAAGTTTTGTACCCTCTTCTTGGCTTCCGACCTTCCCATTAGCCTGAGCAGATAGAATTTACCCTACAACCCTAACTCTGCTTTGTTTGGAAAATATCGACATATGCTTTGATGATTGAGAATGTAATGCTGTTGATGGATCACCTTCGTGGGACTACAAAAAACGTAAATTTAACAATCTATATTTGATTAGTGACAACCATGGATCGGAACCTTTTATGGGTTTTCTCATTCATAGTGATGAAATATGTTGGGTTTCTGATTGTGAGGGAGAAAAAACATTTGCCCCGGGATGATTACTTGATGAGGCTGCGTAGTGGGGACTTGGACTTGGGTGCTAGAATGGAGGCTCTTGAATTGATTTCAAAGGTATTTTTGCTTGTTTCATTCATGGAGAGTAAAATCCTTTAAGATTCAAAGTTTCATACTTTGTCTCATTGTTGGAACAGTCTCAAATCTTGAACTTCAACCAGGTCGGGATACCTTGCGGTGAGATCAATAAGATCATAATTCATGTTCCTTTTTCATGTCGAAAGCCATCAAAATACAACTTCTAAGATTTTATTGCTTCATAATTTTCATCTTGTACTCCTCTAGCCGTAGGGTGATCAACTAAGAAGTATGCAGCTACTTGCCCTTTTATATCTTTTAAAGAAACATATTTCAATGAGTACTGAATAAAATCAAAAGCCCATTTCCTTACACGAATATGCAAAATACATTTTATAACATGTGCTTTATTATGTCGTAATGGGATATTACAACCACATCAATTGGGTTGATGTAGTACTTGAATTTATTACAAGTGAAATACAAACAAATGAGATGTAAAGAAATAGCACAAGAAAGACAGGGGGGTTGAATTGTGCTATTTAAAACTTTGATTTCCAAAAGATTATTAGTGTTAACAATTTTTTCGAGATCGTTTGGTGCAGCTGATAAACAAGCATAAGAATAGAGTGAAGAGACACAAACTTTTTTATCCTAGTTCACCCCTAAACCATGGGGTCACGTCGAGTCCTTGACTTTACCAAGATTTCAATAAACAAGTATCAAAGACATCTCCTACAAGTATTCTCAGGACTTCTCCTACAAGTATTATCAAGGACTTCTCCTAAACAATCTTTTTCAAGATGATTTTCTTCTACAAGAATCTGTTCATACAAGAGTGATGGTAGAAACTTTCTGAGCGGGTATATAGCCAACTTGGTCCATGGATGTGTATTTCGCCTACAACTTGGTCCCTAAATTTCTAAAATATCTCATAGGGTCCCTGAATGTGGCAAAACTTATTCACGATAATCCTTGGGTTAAAAATGGTAGACTGACGTTAACAGAAGGATGACATGTCACGTTTTTTGCCACTTGGATATTAATTCAGTCCTTGATATTGCCAACTTAATGTCAATTTGATCCGGGAAGTTGAAAAGTCAACTTCTCTCTTCAAATTTTCTCTCTCTCTCTCTCTCACCCACCTTCCTCCTGTCCCTCACCACCATCACCTATGTCTTCCTCCCTTCCCAGAAAAAGCATCGGTTGCACCCATGGTGGCACCTACGCATAATGAATAGAAAATCAGAGACAAATGTATATGATAAAAGCATAGGGAAATGGGAAAAAAAGAAAAACAAATTACAAATACATGGTTTAGGAAGAGAAGTTTGGGTAGGGGAGTGAGGGGTTTTGGGTTTGAAGAAGCGTCCTAAACACTAAAATTGATTTCAACCCCTTATCACCTCAAGTATAGAAATTGAAGAAAACCTAGAACATTTCAAACCGCACAAAAGCAATCCCAGTTCCTCTTTCAGTCAACCCATCAGAGAGATCATGAGTGAGCTCCAACCACCACTAAATCACCGAGATCTGACCAAAAAGAGACGAGAGATGGGGAAGAAGGAAGCTTCGCCTATTAGTGATTGAGAATTTGGGATTTTACCCCAAATTTTAGGGTTCACCATCATATAAACGCAGGCAATGACTAAATTGAACCCTTCCCAAACATTCCTAAAGTTCACATGTCATACTTCTGGCTTTACAAAAAAAAATCCATGTCGCGCTTCCATTAACGTCTGTCTTCTTTTTTTAACCTAGGGACAATCGTGAAGAATATTTACCACTTCTAGGGACCACAAGAGACATTTTCGAAGTTTAGGGACCATGTTGTTGACTAAATACACATTCATGGAGCAAGTTGGCTATTTACCCCTTTCTGAGCACATGAATTATAAAGTATATGATATTAGTTGACTCTAGAGATTTAACTTATGTTCTGGTTCTGGAGAGTTTGACTCTTAGGAAAAGTTCTATATTTCTAAAGCAGACGATGTGGATAAGTCTTTTATGTGTGAGCTTGAAAAGCTACTTGCAGTGACTTCAGATCTTGTTCTCTATACTTCAAGATCTCTTGTAAGAGAGATAATAGTTGTTGGAGCTTGTACTTCACAGAGATTATAGCCGTTGGATCAAACAGTGCTTTTGTCAGGTGCATTAAATACATGGTACTGCTTGACGAAGACCTTTTGCCGAAAAGATGTCGTCTATCAGCTGGTAGGTAACATTGGTCTTTGCTTCTATCCGTTGATGAGCAGATATGACAACTTGATTGTGACAACGTTGTACTTCATCTTTGGCCATTGTGCATTGTCAGATCACGTGATCTTCTCTTAAGACTTTCCAAGAGTGCCTGAGATCTTTTTTAATTTGAAGATGGCGCTCATTCTTCAGACACTGCAACTTTCTTTGTATAATAGTCTCCTCTCCTCAGACGATCCTTCTGTTTTCTTTCTATTTATCACTTTGAGCTCGACGATAAGATTTGATCAATCAAATGTAGCTTCTTTTTAGGAATTGAATTTTCTTTCATATAAATATATATATTTCTTGGCTTGATCAAAGCAAAGTAGGCATAGAAGATTAGTCATAGTGCTCTTGTACATCCCTAAGTGAGAAAGGGAAGAACATCAACCTGATTGTGTCAAGGTTCACAGTCCTTATAATGCCGGAGCATTGTCGAGTGAATCGCTCCAAGTAGGTGTGAACATCTTCAGTGGCACCTCAACCAAATTGGTTTTCATAGACCAAAGTGATGAAGTGTTGTGGAATTTGGAAGTTGGGAGGAGCATCTTGAGGCACCATGATGCTTCCTTCAAAGTTGTAGTCCACTCGTGGAGCTGTGAGGTCTCGGAGAGACCTTTGAGCATTCTCCTCATCCCTTAGTTGCTACTGTCTAAGCAACCGATTTACGACTTCTTGTTCGAGCTGAGCATCGAACTCAGCATGAGGCCTTGCCTCAAGCTATGCTGGAGTTTCTTCAGCCATGTCAGTGGCTTGATTGGTCCTTCTTTACTATGCTAACCTTCGTCGGTACATCTTGTCAATCTCTGGATCAAAAAGCAATGATTTAGGATCAACTGTACCTCGCATACAAGAACCCAGAGATAAAAGCACCTATTCCAACAACAAAATTCAGCAAAGAAATAAAAATGATATAAACAACAAAAACAACCGTAAATTGGTAATTCAATCCAATCCCCGTCAACGGCGCCAAAAATATGATACGCAATCTGCAAGTGTACAGAATGTCCGAAGTAATATATAAAATTTTCAAACCACAAAGATTGGGGAAGAACCAGTTTACAAAAGCAATGATTGTTTAGAGTAAAAGAAAAGTAAAAACAATTTATAATTGGTTGGTTGGTCAAGAACTTAGAATTTAGAAGTGAAGAAGAAACAATGTTTAGAAGCTTGCACTTGGGTTATCTTCACCAAAACAAGTTATGCTTTAAAAGAAATGAGCTTATATGGAATGCAAATGGAATTAATTTTATTGTCGATCTAACCTATTTCTCTAAGTGTTGATTCCTCAAGTCAAATAGAGCTTTCAATAGATTTCACCGTCTGATTCCTCATCACTGAGCAATCTAATAGAAGATTAAGTTCATTTTAGTTCAAGCCATCAACCACTAGACCTCACCCTTATACCTAAGGTGCAAGTGCTCTAATAAATCTCATCCTAGATCCCCTATTCTAAACCAAACTTCCATTTGTGCAAAGAATAAGTAAGATAACTTGCATGCATTCAAGCTAATATTGTAAAAGGGAACATGAACTCATATAAAGAAAACCTTATTCTATATAAAACTCAGAAGTTAAAGCATAAACATGTTAGGGATTCACATCGCAAATGCTAAAAGAAACTTAGCCATGCATGGCTAAGGTAAACATAGTTTCTAACCTGAGAAAGAACCTTAGAGAAGCTCCAAAACACCTTACACAAGTTTAGACTTAAGAAAAAACCAAGATCCATACTAAAATAATAAAGTCCTATTTATAGGAATAATATGTCGCACAGGTACGCATGTGCGTGCAACACTTCCTAAACAGCCAAAAAATTGACTTGACACGCACGTGCGTGCCATATGGTGCATGAACATGCGTGCAACCCTTCCCCATTTACCAAGGACCTGACTTGGCAGGCATGTGCGTGCTGCTCCGCTGGAGGAGCTTCTTCAATTCTTCAGCTCATTTCCTCCATAAATGCTTTGTAACTCCTCTAGCCTTTATTGTCCATTTATGAAACCTCTTTGCTCCAACTCTTCATCAACTCTTGTTATTCCTCATCAAAAAGATTTCGTGGACAAGGGAATTTCATCTTTAAGTGTCTTTACTAAGGGTTGCACATTGAACACACAATCAAGCCATTATTTGTAACCATAAACAACTAATCTAATGCATATTATGCCTTTTGAAGTTCAGATTATGATCACAAAGTTCCTTCCCATTATGCCCTCAATTGCTATAACATTCTAGACCAATGACTTTAATGCAAAAAGACTCAATACTAAAGACTAAAAGTGCAATAAAAAACTCAAAAAGGACTATAATGCAAATGATGACTCTAAAATAATAAAAGACCTAAATGCAATTAAAGACTCTACTTAATTAACTAAAAAGATAATAAAACCTAAATAAAAGACAAGAAAACTAAGGTAAAAACCCTATATAAATTACTATCATCATTACACTTATATCCTTGAAATTGTTATCATTCAAAATATGATAAATGATATGACTAGTGTTTGAACTTTAAAATTTCTCCCTTTTTTATGATGAAAATTTTAAAGAGAAATAATACCGCCCCCAATGCAAATGATGACTCTAAAATAATAAAAGACCTAAATGCAACTGAAGACTCTACTTAATTAACTAAAAAGATAATAAAACCTAAACAAAAGACAAGAAAACTAAGGTAAAAACCATATATAAATTCCTATCATCATTACACTTATATCATTGAAAATTGTTATCATTCAAAATATGATAAACGATATGACTAGCGATTGAACTTTAAAATTTCTCCATTTTTTATGATGAAAATTTTAAAGAGAAAGCAAGGATTTATCATTTTTTAAAAGAGATAGAATACCGCCCCCCCCCCCTCGCGAGTTTTCTACTTATATGCTTACCCTTTGATTGCACAAAAAGATCATCTTTTTCAAATGAGAGGTTAAGAAATTTCATGAGTGATTACACTCCCTTTCATATTTTCCTTTTGGCTTTCAATCGAGACATTTTACCTGAAATGCATTTTACTCTTTGTTTCTTTTACTTTCTTCTTTTTTCTTTCTGGACATTTTACCTGAAATGCATCTAACTTATACTTACTTGTCATTATAATTATTATTATTATTATTATTGATATTAATTTGATGGTTTGAGGTACTTATCATTACTTCTGGACACAGCCAAATGTGAGATCAAATCTGGTAGGGTTGTTTTAATTTATGTAGAAGTCTCAAGTTCGAGTCCATGTGAATAGAACAACGATTAATAATTTTTAAAAATGAACGACCGTCAATTTGTTGTACATAGCCTAATTTTTTTTTCCCATTCACAATAAACAGCAAAAAATGTTTTTGACTAAGTGGAGAAAACCGAAACTCTAATAAATACTTTATTGTAATTAATAGTAATATTGATATTAATATCGATGATATTAATATTAAATATTAAATATCAAATATTAATATTAGTATTTTATTATAAAATATTAATATTATTATTTTATTATTGTTAATATTAGTGTTTGTTTGACGTAATTATTATTTTTAGTGGAGACCAACGATCATGTTTACCAATCGATGTTGGATTATTCTAACTTAAGCAGATGTTTCCAATTTGAGTTCATGTGAATGTAACTGCGTTAAATACTTGTTAGAAAAAGTTTTTTTTGTCAATTGGTTGTACGCAGCTTGAACATAACAAAATTGACTCTTCTGAGAAGTCAAAAAAATATAAAAAAATACTTACTTATCATTATAATTACTATTAATATGAACTTTAATATTAATATTAATTAATAACAATAATATCAGTTTTCTTTTGACTTATTTATTATTATTAGTGGATTCCGTCGAGCGTGTAAATCAAATGAGGTCGGGTTGTTCTAGCTTAATAGAGATCTCGAGTTTAGAGTCTATGTGAATGCAACTGCATCAAATACTAGTTAGAAAAGGTTTTGCAGCCCACTTTTCATACCTAACTCGAAGTAAACAAAATTGACTTATTTGAGGATACACTTGGTTTAAACTAAAATCATTATCTAAGTGGAGAAAAGCGAAACGTTTTTCCCTGCCAGACCAGCCCCCTAATTAAATATACAAACCAGTCTTTTCTTTGCTGTAAAATGTCACTCTCTATTTATTATTCACGAATACCATTCATTTCTCTAATATTTACATTATTTACTTTCTCTTTTTGTTTCGTATATAAGGATTCCAATTGTTCTATTGGCCTTGGCTCTAAGTTTTTTCCTTCCATAAAATTCATACTTTTCTCGTCTCTATATTCCTCAAACCCACTCTCAGTCTCTACCCTGTTTTTCATGTTCTGCCAATGGCAGATAGAATTTACCCTACAACCCCAACCTTGCTTTGTTTGGAAAATATCGACATGTGCTTTGATGATTGGGAAGGCAATGCTGCTGATGGATCACCTTCGTGGGAAAAAAAAAAACGTAAATTTAACAATCTATGTTTGATTAGTGACAACCATGGATCGAAACCTTTTATGGGTTTTCTCACTCATAGTGATGAATATGCTGGGTTTCTGATTGAGAGGGAGAAAGCACATTTGCCCCGGGATGATTACTTGATGAGGCTGCGTAGTGGGGACTTGGACTTGGGTGCTAGAATGGAGGCTCTTGAACTGATTTCAAAGGTATTTTTGCTTGTTTCATTCATGGAGAGTAAAATCCTTTAAGATTTAATGACTAATTTGTGTAGATTTTTTTACCTTGATGGATCAAGTATATTTAATGTAATTTTTCTATTGAAAAGATTAGATTTTCTATTCTATGATTTTTTTTTCTTGAAATTTATTACTTTCTTCTTTGGCAGTGAATTTTCAGTGTTGTTCTTTGTTTTCAACAGGTTCATGCAAATCATGATTTGGGACCCTTTAGCCTTTGTCTCTCTGTGAACTACTTGGATCGGTTTCTATCAGTGCATGAATTACAGGTGAGATCAAATACTTGAAAGAAAACTAGTGCTACAAGGGTTTTACTTCCTAATCTCTAGTTTTATTGTCTAATTGGTTTTGCTGCTTTATTCTCTTGATTTAGAGTGGTCCGGATTGGGCTGTGGGATATTTGGCTGTAGCATGTGCATCAATTGCTTCTAAAGTGGAAGGGAATAAATTTACGAAATCTAAAGATTTACTGGTATAATAGAACTATATGACCTTATAAGACTGTCAATTTACTTTTTGTCCTGTGTATTTCCTCTGATTATCTCAATTAATACTTGGTAATTTGTAGGTTGGAGAACCAAATTTTGAATTTGATGGTAAAGCCCATCAAAGAATGGAACTTATGATGTTAAGCAAATTGAATTGGAAAATGCAAGCTTTAACGCCATGTTCCTTCTTAGACTACTTCCTCGAAAAAATGAGTCATGAGCAACAACTAACAGACTTGTCATTTGCGAGATCAGTAGAACTCGTCCTCAACATAACTAAATGTATTCACTTTACTCTACAAGCATAATTAGTCTTTCAATTTGGTTCCTCTCTAGTAGAGGTTCTACAACTCTCTATTATGAAATAATAGGCCCTTGATTTTAGTATTTCACAGTGAAGATTACTCTAAATAAAAAGTTAAAGATAACGTATTAAATTATAGAAGTTATGATGATTTATTGGTTGTAGAGGCTATAGAGAATATGAATACTTAGTATTTATACTCTCGTCCTTTTTTTGTTGTCTTGATAATAATGAAATGCTTGTTGGAAACCAATGCAGGTGTTGATTTCTTAGAATTCAAGCCTTCTGAAATTGCAGCAGCAGTGGCAATATCTGTTTCAAGAGAATCGCAACCAAAAGATATAGATGAGGCCTTAACTTGTATCTCCATGGTAGCAAAGGTACAATGGTGGAATTAGCGGAAAGAACAAATTTTATATCAGTGCTTTTCCCTTGAAAATTGATAATTTTTGTTTAATACCATCTTCCTTTCTAAATTATCGGTCTTATGAGTTTGGGGTTTTTCATTTTTCAGGAGAGAGTCTTGAAGTGTCTTGATCTGATGAGAGATTTTTCTTTGATTAAAGTTTCTGATGATTTAGGCAACGACTTGGCATCATTCATACCTGAAAGCCCTGTTGGGGTACTGGATAGTGCATGCTTGAGCTCAAAAAGTGATGCATTAATAGTTGGATCATATACAGATTCTTGGTATTATAGTCCAAATCCTAAGAGGTTCAAATCATCTGGACCCTCTGATGGGACTTTCTAGTTAAGATATTTGAATTTATCTCATTCACCAAAGTTCATTTGGTTTGGTTGAATGTGAGTTTAGTGTGTTCTTGTTAGCCATTGACAAAACTCAATAAGGGTATGTTTTGGATGAACATGGTAGAGATTTTTGTAATCTCATGGTTATAGCATGGAGAAGAGGTGCTTCTAGTTTATTTTATAAATCGATTTATGGAGAAAATATAAATGTTATCAAGATGTCAATGGGAGAGGAATTTAAATAAAAAATAATGTGTTGTTAAGGAACTTTTAATAAATGAATATTTCGACAGAAAGGCCAATTATTTTGTGTGCTATATCTTTTCATTTTATTTTTAAGAGATGAAATATAAACTGAATTACATATATCAACTTACTTATAAATTGTCACCCAATTTCTTTTAAGGATATGATTAAATATTTAATTAATTTAATTATTATATAAATTTTTAAAAAATGTGGAAAATAAAAATCATGTATTGATCTTGAAAGAAATTAATTTTTTTTAACCTTTGAATTATAAAGATTATCCAATATCGATATGTTTATTTTTGCTTTCAAAAAGTGATTCTTGAAGCGTTATTAAAAATTAACTTTAAGATATATTTAAGAATAATAATGAATTTATGTATGCTTGCAAATATTTTTTTGTCGAAAAAAGAATAATTTAATAAATCAAAAAGCATCTAAGAAAACAACCCTCTCAAGTTAAGGGAGTAAAATACAGGATAAAGACAACACAAACATAGCAAAAGACATTAAGTTTAGGACACTAAAAAACAAAAACAAAAAACAAAAGAAAACAGAAACAAGTCCAACGAAAAGTATGAAATCAACATGAAGCAAAAGAAGAGAGCACGAGCTACAACACACAAATTTGAAGCTGGTCTACATCCCAAGAGAAAGAATCACGCGCAACAAACAGAACCTCTAACCTGCTACTTTACTCAAAAGCAAATTAACAGCCCACATCCAAATCTCTGCAAGAACACTGCAGTATTAGCACAGACCAGATTTGGTTCTCCCTAAAGCACCCGAACTTAGCCAAATAGAATTAAAAAAACAACCAATTTTTCCACTCTACTCCGAGGCACATTGACTCCTAGAGCTTTTAATAGAATTGACCACAGTGAACCCGCTACCAAAGGGTGACAAGGCCACCTGCAGCACCCACAACACCCACAGCTTTCATATTCATAATCATCAACTCCGCCCACCGCTAAAGCTCAATGGGGCGATCCTCTACTAAATTTGACTCCTAGCACCTTCCCTTCACCTATTTGTTATCGTCATGCCAATATTTGGGCAACAATTCCTTTCAAATCAAATTCCTCACTACAATAAAACTCCATCCCTAATCTTTTCCCCATCAATAAAGCGCTTATGGCCCTTGTCAATATTCCCTGCGGCTCCTGAAATTCTGGGGGCAGCACCATCAATTGGTTGGACTCAGTGGCAACCGGAGAAGAAGAGTCCATGCCACTAGCATTGGTGGCACCAGAGGGAGAAGGGGCACTCTGCCGCGAGACGCGCTTGGACTTGCTCCCCTTAGGCCTACCTCTTGGTCGCGTAGGGGGAAATGGAGACGGAAAGGGAGAAGCACCTTCTGTCGGGATTGGGGTACCTGCCTATGTTGAGGGAAACAAAGTAAGATCCTTAACCGAATGGGGGAAAGGATCATTGAAAGAATCAAAACCTGAGTCTGGAAAAAGAGAATTTCCTTTAGCGATCTGGGTTGTCTCACCCACAAAACCCGACCCACTCCCTATAACATTTTTAGAGGAGCTTGAAACCAGCATGGAGGAGTTTTCAAAGTTGGGCCGACCCAACCTCCCAACCCGTGGACCCCAGAAAAGAAATATTTCTCCCTATCTCCTTCTCCCAACAAAGACTAGTCTCTACTTTAAAAAGTGATTTTATATTATTTAAATTTAATTACATAAATGTATTGTATATATAGAAAGCCATACTTAAGGCTCTAATTTTCTGTCATCAATTTCTTCAAAGCAACATGCTGATAGGCAGCGATTTTTCTATCATTGTGGGCTGGGTAAACTGCAAGAGAAACCGCCCTGGCAAAATTCTTAATAAGCTGAATAAAATTGATTCTCTGCTGCCTACAGTCAATTGTTAGGGTGTTTCCCATATCTCCCGTCAAGCAAATTCTTCGGCCGATTCTTTAGCTAAATCAAGCTGTAATAGAGCTAAAGACTTATGCTGTGGTGCTCAGATTCTCATTGAGTTTTTGCTCTGGTTCTTCTAGTTCTGGGGTGCTATCTTGCGGTTTTGTCCGGTATCATTCTTGTAGTCACTGCTTCACCCATATGACAGGTTGCCTAGGTCTGGAAGATTTCTTCCCTTGCTGATCTTTTCTTCTTGAAACTTGAGTTTCTTTTTCAACTTTGCTGCCTAGACCGCTGATGATCTCCTATGCTTTTGTTTGTTGTCTTTGTTTTTGTTATGTGACTCTTGTTTATTTTTCTGGTCTTGTTTTTTGCTTTCTTTTTCCCTGTATGTTTTATTTTTCCTTATCCAGAATGGGTACCATCTTTGATTTTAGAAAATATCTCTGACAAGCTTGGAGAAGAGTTCAAGAAGCAAAATAACGTGACTCTCTACAATATACGTTGACCAAAGCAAGAGGTACAGCATTGTCACATCAAGTTGTCAAATATTCTCATCAAAGAAGGTAACTGAGTTCAAGAGCCACCAACTAGCTGACAAGCTACATCTTTTTTGGCAAAGAGTTTCCATCAAACAAGTAGCATGCATTTAATGCACCTGGAAAAAAGAACGTTTTATCCAACGACTAGAGCTTCGTGTGATCTACACGCTCCAACAGCTATCACCACTCATAGAAGCACTTGAAGTATAAAAGGAAGACTTGAAGATTTTCAACATAAGATTGACGAACACACAACTGAAACTCTGATCCTGAAATCTTCATCAAGTCTAAGAAAAATATCCTCATCCACTTCGTCCGCTCATAAGAGAGACCAAATCCTAAGAGTCAAATCTCTTCATCTAACTCTCTCTACATATAGAACTTAAAGTATACCTTAGAGTCAAACTCAAATCCAATACTTTGTAGTTCCTGAGCTTAGAATATTTCTACGGTCACTCTTGTAAGAAGAGAACCTTGTAGAAGAAAACTATCGTGAGAATGATTGTAGGATAAGTTCTTGAGAATACTTAAACTTGGAGAAGTCCTTGAGAATACTTAAACTTGGAGAAGTCCTTGAGAATACTTGTAAAGGTGAAGTCATGTAGAATACTTGTAAAGGAGAAGTCCTTGATACTTGGTGATCAGTGAAATCTTGGTGATAGCCAAGGACTGGACATAGCCCTAGCATTTAAGGGGTGAACTAGTATAAAAATATTGTGTCTCTATCGTTTACTAATACTGTTTATCTATCCGCTGCACTAAACGATTGTGAAAAGGTTTTGAAACTAATAATTACTTTGAAAAATCAAGTTTTATCAAAACACAAGTCAAACTCCATTTCTTGTGTTATTTCATTACATCACAAACGCAATGCAAGGGTGGTTCCTCTAACAAACTAGATTCTACGGTGGTTCCTTCTTAAGATGACTGATGCAAGGGTGGTTCCTCTGACAAACTAGATTCACACTAACTTCTCAATTGTCATGGAAATCCTAAGAATCATCATATAGCCAATAGATACATGAATTCACAAAGAGAATCAACAAACCTTAGACATAGGTGTTGTTCCCCATTCGATGAACTAAGCATACATCAATTCATACCAATTTACCAATTTATCTATGAATTAATATAAACTCTTGAAAGTTGAAATCATAAATAAGTCAATAGACACATTAAACGCAAAGAGATACATCAAATAATGAAAATCCACCAATTATAATTGTATAAAGATGTATTGAACAAAAAAGAATCAAATTACATCACCCCAAATAGAAAAAGAGAGTAAAAACACAAAAAGAGGATAAAGAGGAAAGTGCAACCCAAGATACCTGACACCTTCCCCCAAGGGTCCAGCCTTCCTCTCCCCCAAGCAAGTGCCTCCAAGAGTCTCCCAAAAGTGTTCAATAGGTTTAGTATGACAAAGATGTGATAAAAATCATAAAATTCAAGCTTATATATAAAGCTGACAACTTTGACCTTTTTTCGTAAAATAATTGGTCAAGACTTGACAACACATTGATCTTCAATCTTATTGATCGCATTGTCAATCAAATGTTTGTGCTAAGAGAAACAGCTCACAACATATGCAGCCACGTCACTTATGTGAAATTTTTCTTCGATTGCTCCTTGAAATAAAACACTAAAAGACAATAAAATCCTAACAAACTCTAATAAAAAAAATTTAACTAAAAAAAAGAGAAAATATACCAAATCGAACCAAAATTAAATAAAATCTATAAAAACACCAAAATGCATGAACTTAGGCTGAAGTATCCTAAAATGATTAAAATACCTTAATTAATAAATGAAACTTTATGCAAAATGATTAGAAAAATTACCCTAAATCTCGGGTCATCAGTACTTCTTCCCCTTAAGCTCATTATTTTGAGGAACCTTAGGACCACTTGATAGCTTGTCTTGTTGGTCCTTCCAAAGTGAGTCAAATTTATGGTCAGCCTGAGATATATCAAATATATACTCCTCTCAACTATCAACCCATTTACCCTTTAGGGGTCTTGAGGTAGAGAAAGTGTAAGGCTTTCCCCTAACGAGTTATGTACAGATGATATCCATACAAGGATCCTTATCCATTTAATCCTCGAGTACACCATCAATGATGCATACCAAATTGGGTTATTTCCCTTCTTTGTTTAGTAACTTAAATACCTTCTCCTTGGTGAAGGATTCAATGTGAGAAGTCTTATCTTTGAGTTTGGCCAAGTCGTTGAATTCTTGGGAGATCAATTTGTTAGTTAACTGAGGATGCATGTTCTTTGTGACTGTGTAAGCATACTTGAATTATGGGACCTGTATGAAGGTATGAAAAACACTAGAAAGGGGGGTTTGAATAGGGTTTTACGTTTAAAAACTTTCCCTTTAAGATTTTAGCAAATCTTCTCGGTTTCTAAGAACACAAAGTGCAAGAGATAAAGAGAGGAGAAAAGCACACAAGTGTTTTATCCTGGTTCACTTGATAAATCCTTCAAGTTAATCTAGTCCACTCGTTAAGGTGATTTCTTCCTTCTTAGAATGAAGGTAATCCACTAATCAAAGATTGTTACAACTGCACTAGCACACCTTGCTCAGCGGCTAACAAATCTAAGAACTAGCAACACTAAGACACACAAGTCTTAGTCTTCTCAAGGAATATGACCTACCCGGTCCCTTAAGGAAATACAAACATATTTGTGAAAGGTTTGGGTTTACAAAGAGTTGCTTCTAAACAAGCAAGAGTAAACACAATAAGAACAATGAAGAAATATTGCTAAGGTATTCGCGGGTAAGTTTCACTTGGATTGCACAATAGTTTCTTAGTCAATTTCTTCTCTCTTCAGCCTTTAAATACTCCAAGGTCTTGGTGTTGTATCCATTGAAAGAATCTAACCGTTGGAGGGCAATTCTGGAAATTCCAGAACCTGCTGTGGCTGAACCTCGTTAGGTAAGGCGGTAGAATAGTACACTGCTTTTGTACTATTGATTATGACCTTTGCCTTATCCTAGTTGACTTCTGATAACTTGATCAGAGTCACGAGGAAGCTTGGATCCTCTTACCTTCATAACTTCTGCATCTGGACAGTTCACTCAGAACTTTTCTGGCCTTCAGAATCAGAAGTACTTTGGTCTTGAGAGCCAAGCTTTCTCTTGGACTTCAGAATCTTCAAGTCTTCAGCTTCTGGACCGTTCGCTCAGAACTTCTGGTCTTCAGAAACTTCAGCACTTGAATATTCCGAGCCCACATCAGAGCTTTAATCTTCATAACATCTGAAGCATTAACCACCGTTCAGAAGAACGTAGTGATTTCAGAAGCGTTTTACTGGTTACTCTTTGGTCTTTAACTTCTGATTAATATGTCTTTGAATCAGAATCATAACCTGTTTGTCAAACACTTAAAAGACAAACGTTAGAGTACCATAATTGTTCATACACAAATATAAACTTGTTATCATCAAAACATAGAGTTGTACAACCTGACCAAAACTTGGTCTTACACTATACCTGGAAACGATTCCTAAGCCTCCTAGATCTTTTCATGTATTTGTTAACCGATTCATCAGCCCTTAATTTTATAGATATTAGATCAGGTATCAAAATATCAAGGTAGGGCATGTACCACCTATCATGGAAACTCATTTCCATGTCTTCCAAGTTTTGTAAAGAACTAAGCAGCAATGAAGAGTACCAGCTGAAGGTTTCCCTAGTGAGAGATAATCTTAATCCCCATGTTGCTATATCTAAAGCATCTTGAGAAAAACTACAACTTGTAAAACTCATTCTGGTTCTACTCACTAAATTGGGTCATGAATCGGCCTACATGTTCCATAGTTGATTTTTTCGTCTTCACGTGAAAAGGCAGTAAAGTCATGAACTTTGAACTCCCTTAGAAAGGGTACGAACCTATCAACCAATTCAGGATATTACTTCCAATAGACAAGCATATCGAGTGGCCGGACCTGAATGTCGAAATGCCACATGTTTACATCGAAAATCATGCTCAGTCAATCAGGTTTGGCCCCCTAGGATCCCCAACAGTGGTTGTGTCTGCCTAACTTGGGGAGGAGGACACTGGTACTGAACATCTAATGGTGGGGTTTCTTTTTCATAGAATGGATGTTAAGGCATTCCTCCATACCATTGATTGTTCATCGGTGTCCATGGTTAGGCGTTATCTCTGCCGACCCAAGGGGAAGCATTAGTCCATGTGGCTTCCACTCCCATGGGCATCGACTGCACCAACGAAGTCCTATCGGTGATCAAAGTGTTATAAGGGGTCAAATTTGGTTATGGGAAACCACAACTTTTGAGACCCTTATTACGCTTTGCCGCGTATACCTGCCCATACTGTGAATGTAAACACCCAATTTTTTGACAGGTTTTTCCCAAGGGTATGGTTTGGACAACATAAACTGCTGACTTAAGTTGTCTTTTCTTCCACTCCCATGGGCATCGACTGCACCAATGAAGTCCTATCGGTGATCAATGTGTTATAAGGGGTCAAATTTGGTTATGGAAAACCACAACTTTTGAGACCCTTATTACGCTTTGCCGCGTATACCTGCCCATACTGTGAATGTAAACGCCCAATTTTTGGACAGGTTTCTCCCAAGGGTATGGTTTGGACAACATAAGCTGCTGACTTAAGTTGTATTTTCTAAGACTTTTTTCTTCCAAAATATATCTCATTGTAAATGTAAACACCCAAATTTTACCCGTTTTTTCAATGTAGTGGTTATTTAGTTAAATTCATAAAAACCTTAAAATCTTAAAATCCATGAAAAATGTTAACAACCTAGAAAAGTAAAAAAAATGTTATGAACTTACAAATTTGTTCAAGTTCATTTTAATTGTGTTTAGTTAGCTTTTTTTCGGATAGATTTTTTTCCCATGTTCACAAAAATCAAAAAATCACACACAAGACGAAAAAGGCCTAAATTCTCTCAAACAAAATACCAGCTAAAGCCCAAAATCCCTCATTTTAAAACATTTTCACGAAAGTGGGGTTGAGAATGTTATATTCTCAAGTTTGGTACAATTTTTGAAAAAGATATTCCCAAGTATGTTGGATACCCAGGAAATATGAATTGACATGTTCTGTCATATTTCTATTTTCAAGGAAAATGGTAACAATCTTTAATTCTCATGGGAGTGAAAGTTATTTCTTAAGACAATTTCACATTTCTACCATATTTTATCACATATATTTCTATTTTTTATGTTGCATTTTTTTGAAAATATTTTCAATCATGTAACTCATCTACCAAACAAAATTTTAGAATTTACTAAACAATAAATTATGTCTGGGCATTCCTAGAAATCTATTTTCAGACTCTGTTCCAGACCCCCGAATCATTGGGACGACAACAGCCGCACAAGAGGAAGGGGAGAGAGAGCAACACGTTTTTTTAAATTCTCCTCTCCTTCTTCCCACTCAAAAACCCTAGCTGCAACACACCAACGTCAACCACCATACCTTCATCTACATCATTCTAGCATGCTCCAAGCTTCCAAACAACCCATATCTCTAGCCTCTTACACTTTCCCACTCCATGGAAGCATTCACATAGCTCACTACACCATATTTTACTTTAAGCAATGAAGGTATATGTAACAAGCAAAAAATGTTGCCTAAAGGTGCATCGGATATTAGTGTGTGCATGTTGCCATAAATGGTTTATTTTAGGCGATACATTTTTTAACAAAACTAAATAAGTGTTCTCTATGTAATAATATGAAACAAGTATTACGTAATAATTATTGTCTTTTTCCTTACAATAAGTTACATTTTCTCTAAGCGTTATCATATTATCATATAGTATGAAAAATTGTCCCCATAGAGAATATGTAATGCCGGAATATGAAACAGTTACTAGTTGTTGTGTAAAGTTGTGAAAAACAAAAATTGATAATTTTGTATCTATGACTACATTTTCAGCTGCTGCATGCGAATTGCAAAAAATATTGTAGTGACTCCATCATCATTATCACCATTTAATTTGTTCTACCTCGTGCTCCAATTTCTCATCATAGCGTCCTTTCCGCTCACTTCTGTGTCAAAGACACTGCAAAGCTTACAGAGTAACCGGTCCATGAGGAGCAGCACAGCCGAAAGCATCATATGCGAATTGCAAAAAATATTGTAGTGACTCCATCATCATTATCACCATTTAATTTGTTCTACCTCGTGCTCCAATTTCTCATCATAGCGTCCTTTCCGCTCACTTCTGTGTCAAAGACACTGCAAAGCTTACAGAGTAACCGGTCCATGAGGAGCAGCACAGCCGAAAGCATCATTTGCTACACAGGAAAGAGACCCCTTTAGGCTTTAGCTTGTGTCGGTAGTTCATTTTTGGTAAAACTCCAACCACTTTGATTCATTATTTATGGTATTAGTTGGCTTGCCGTTATTAATGTGAACAAGTGTGCATGTACTATTTATGTTCAAGGTAACATCAAAATTAATCTCTTTTTTTTAGAATCCACGATATATGTTAGTTGAATCCACGTTGAAGGAAAGAAAAACGTGAAGTAGTTAAAGGTTCTCTTACATTTTTTTGGTCAAAAGGTTCTCTTACTAAAATGCGGCGTTTAGTGTGGTACAAGCAATTTTTTTATGGGCATGTTACAGGAATGAGTTGTACCACTAATTATTTAACACCTGTACTTTTAAAAAAAAAAATGCAACATACGTAACAATTATATGACAAAATACTTTTCTATTTACGTATAATTTATGTATCAGCCCCAAAAGATAACAACATTTACAAAATGATCAAAATTTGGGAAAGAAATAGGAGAATTGAAGTATCATAGTTTCCAGGAACAAAGGGAAATCCAATATTAGCCCCACCCTCCTTTGCAACAATTATCCAAATCTGTAATGCTGCACCACCATTGTCATATATATATATATATATAGCAGCCTCGCAAGCCATTCCTTTATGTGTACAGCAAAAATTATAATGACAAAATCCACAAATTGTAAAACCCACAAATTGCTCCAAGAGAATTTGCCCCAACGAATTGCAAGTGAGAATCTACCTCAAGAAACCAACAAATTGCCCCAAAATTGGAAAACCCACAAATTGAATGAAACCCAGAAAAGTTGAAGATTTGTTCTTAAGAGGTTTTGTTCCAAATTGAAACATACAAGATCGAAACTTTATCATTGTTTTGTTCAAAACTTTATCATCGTCTGAAGCCCTCTTTCTCCTCCCTCGATGTCTCTCTCGATCTACCGATCTCTCAGTTCTGAGTTTGTGCTGGTTGTGGAGGCTGATTCGAAGCTTGGTGAACCACGGTTCAGATCTGGAGTCTGGACGATGTTGGAAGATTTGCGACCCATTCAAGAGGAAGAAGGGTGGTGGTGCGGTGGTTGGAAACAGGGGTGATAACCTAATTTGGGCATGCTCTGTTTATTCTAGGATGAAGAAGGAGATAAGAAGAGAGTCAAGTGCTTGATTAAAAACTAAATAAAAAATATGTGGGTTGTATATACAAAACTAAAAAATACGAGGGTCAATACATGATTGTTTAAAATTAATATTCAATCACCACTTACTTATCCATGTCAACACAGATGTATTAATATTATTGGCCCACATCACTAGTGTATGGTACACTCGTCTGAATGTTGGGGCACCGGAGCAAGCACCCTAAAATGCCATATAAATGTAAAAATGCAAGAGAGAAAGTGGGGGCCCATGCGTTTTTTTACTGATATTATTTTTTTCCCAAAGGGGAGGGAATGATATATCTATTTATCTAGCAATTAGGGACACTTCATCGTACCGTTGGGACATGCCTCTAACGGCCTTCAAAAATTAAAAAATAAAAAATATGTTTTGGGTTTCTTACGTTTACACTTTAACATCCATATCTCATATCTCATGAAAGCACCAATTGTTTGGAAAAGGGAGAAAAGTGATGGCTTGTGGAGGACCATTTGGTTGCTACAGTATGGCTTTGTAGGAATACTGCTAGATTCAACGCAAGGGCAATTGGTGAGGAGGAGATTTGCGGCTTAATCAAATGGAAGGCTTGGCTATGGCTAAGAGCAAGAGTCTCATCCTTTATAGCATCCTATTATGAAGGGGAGACAGATCCTAATTATTGTCTAGCTAATGGGCCTTGAATTTGTTGGGTGGTCTTGCTGTACTTGATGGGTGGGAAAGGCGGATGGTTCTATTGAGGGTGATGGCCATTATGTGTGCTGTATTGCTTGCGGCCTGGCATCCCTAACAGAAGCTATTTCTCTTCTTTTACTTCCAGCTAAATTAGCTGCTGTTTCCCTGTTTTTTTAGTTCTTATATTGGTTGGATCACCCCTCACCCTTGTACTCCTTATAATGCATTCTTTTGGCTTTAAAAAAAAAACAAAAACACTAACTAATCTCGTTAGAGGAACTTTCACTGTACCGTGGGACATGCCTCAAATCTCTTCAAAAATTGAATAAATAAAAATTTGTTTTATGTTTCTTATGAATTACACACTAACTAATCTGATTAGGGGCACTTTTAACATACTGTGTAGGACATGCGTCTAATCCCTTTGTGAATTGAAAAAAAAAAAATCGTTTTTGAATATCTTAGGGTTGACACTAACTAATTTTTTTAGGAACATTCTTATACTACTGTGAGACATATACTTAATCCCTTTAAAATTAACATAAAATCAAAATGTGTTTCTCTAACTAATTTGGTTAAAGGCTCTTTCATCAATAGAAAAAACTTCTTGTTCAGCCCCCTACCGCTTAGTGCGCTGACCGTGGGGCGAGTGATTAGTCTCACGGCTATCGACTGTGAGGATACCTTGGTCATGACCAAAAAAGGCTCTTTCATCGTGTCGTGGGATATGTCTCTAATCCCTTCGAAAAAAGTAAAAATACTTTTTTAGATTTCTTAGGGTTTACACTCTAACTAACTTATGGACTCTTTCACCTTACCATAGGACATATCTCTAATCCTTTCAAAATTGAAACGAATCTACAAAAATTGAATTTTGAAATCTAGAACTACGTAACCCTAGTTACCCTTTTTAGTAATAAGTAGGATTAGGGGCCGAATCCGCCAAACACTCCAAAAATAAAAGTCATCTTTAAGGCCGCCTTTTGAAAACAAGTTTTCTTAACTAAATAAAAATTCAAACTTTATAACAATGTAGTCTTGATTTCTCTTTTGAGAGATACGTATAATCGGGAGTTGAACTCGCCAGGCACTCGAAAAAAAAGTCTTTTTTAAGACCAATTTGAAAAATAAAAAATGTCAACCAACTCATGTTCTTTGTTAATAACTATGTAACCTTGATTTTCCTATCGTGAGAGGGAGTACGTAGGAACAAAGTCGAACATGTCAGGCTAAGATAATCAATAGTAAAAAAATTCTTTCATAAACCAAGAATCACATAAAGTGAAAAATACATTGATATTAATCTTTTGCGGGTAAAATCAAAGGTTTCATATTTCTAATTTTTTTACTAATTAACTTAAGGTAACTGTTATACAATTTTTTTGCATGTCCCAACAAAGGTCGTAAGTTGGAGATGGAAACTTATCAATAACAATACAAGCCCCACTAGGCGTGCTCCGTGTGCCAATTTTTTGGTTCAAAAAATTTCAGGTTTAGGGTTTGCGTGTGAGTTTGGTAGGAAACCAACATAACATTTCTTTAATCAAGCAATTACTTGGGGAAGGCGCTATGTTCCTCAATGCTACTTCTTAAGACACTCCAAAAAGCTCTTAGTGATTTATATTAAGTGTGTGTTTGGATTAGCGTTAGTAGAATTGGATCTGGCCAGAATTGAATCTGGAAGAATTGGATCTGGTAAACGTGAGTTTGAGTGACGTGATTTATGTTTGGATACATTTATCAGGAATTGGATCTGATAGACTTGAATTTGATCTGTAAAAGGGTGAGGGGACAATTGGATCAGCATTGATGCTGAAGCAACAAATTGTTGTGTTAGGATGGATCCAATTCTGGGGCCAGAATTGGATCAGCATTTAGCATCCAAACATCAATGGAGATGGGAAAATCACGTTTGAGGTCTTTAAACGTGGATCAGGCCTGATCCAACGTGCATCCAAAGAGGTTGAAGACGAGATAGAATGAAACTTAGGTAAATGGCAAAAACAGATAAATAAATGCCTAAATGGATAAAAGTAAAAGCTAGAAATGTAAAGTAAAGTAAAGGGTGTAAAAATAAGTAAAGACTGGAAAATTAAAGGAAATAGATTTGGCTTATTGCCACTAACACACGTCCTGCTCCTTGCACAAGCCACTTGCAAATCGTGGAGTGTAGCCGTGTAGGTGCCTTCTCACTCCTAATCAATCTGGAAGACTATTTTGACCGATCTTTTTTGTGTCGATTGGTTCACAGTGGATAACCACCACTCCTATTCATAAGGTATAAAACCAAAGTTTACTATGCAAGTGACAAAAACCCTGGCTTCTGGGTGTAGCTTCAAAATATCTTTCGAAATATTTCCCTTGACATAAGCTTTTGTATGTTCATAAATCTTGTCTAGATGCATGATTCTTAGGCCAACGGCTAGTCCCTGTGCTACTTTTGTAGTCGTTACGGATTTTTTAGTGCTAACAATGTTGTATGATATTGTGTGATAGAAATAGTTTATAAAAAAATGAAAATAGAGATATAAATAAAAATGAAATGTACATAGAACGGAAATACTATATGGGTTTCTAAAACTAGAAATTGAATAAGGACCATGTCTGGAATTTACATATTCAACCAACATCCACCTGGAAGGTTTTTATAATGCTCTGCAATCCACAAGCTTATCCCAAGGACAGAAAATACACAGAAAATACATATAAATATTAACAAATAGGGAGTGTATCAAGTGACAACTAGTGCTCATTTTAACAAATGAGAACTATTACTATTAACCATTAGATGGGGGCATGAGATTCAAACGCAATACAGTTCATCTGTAAATACGCATTAAAAATTGTCCCTTGAATGAATGTCATAAACAATAGATCAAAATCTAGCACATGGTGCTTAGCAATTTCTCTAAGATTTTAATTCGAATGCAATTGGCAGGACAATGGAACTGCCATGCTATGCTATACACAGATGACCAATTTTTAGAAGAAGGAGTAAATGTCATCCTTTGTATTATTTTCACAAAATGCATGTTTGGCAGACTGGCCAGACATGCTTTTAAGATGTCTTCCTATGATATACTCTCTAGTAGGTTTGAATTCCTAAGCCTCTTGAGATTATTGGAAAGGGTAAATATTTATCAAATGAAGTCAGGTTGCCCTGTTGAAGTTAAGCAACGATGCCACATTCGACTGTTAGGGTCCACCAATCTGGGATGAGATATTACTTCTGGGATGGGAAAATAAGCATAGTGAGTGTTGCATAAGCCTACTGTAATGCCACTGTATCCTGCAAATGCACCATGAACCTGCAATGCCAAAGCAGTGAATCAATATCAGATATGCAGTAACTGACTTTGGGTTCAAAATGCATGGATAGATAGAATAAAAACCTCCTTAAGCTTTTCTCTGGAAACTATTCCCTAGTAACAGATTTAGTTATCAAACTAAATAGATTAAAAGCATGTTTGGAAATCCTTCTACAATTGATTCTAAAGCTAAAGTCAAATATGGGCAGAAACTGCTAATGAGTAGCTTATGGGTGTCGCAATTGATTCTGGGAAAAGATAAGCTGAAACAATTATACAAACATGTTTTAAAGCATATAAAACATCACTAATCACCATAATAGTAAAAATCCTAATTGAATTCAAATCTTACGATTATGAGATTAAAATGCACCTGGCCAATTAAAGTCTATCGCGTAATCCTTTTCTAACGATTAAATAGCATAAGAGCACCTTAATCCTGATTATGCAATTAAGCTCAACCAATGTGACGCAGGTTTGACAACTTCCTATACATGACCCGTTTCGCAAGACCCTGAACTGTTTAAGCAATCGAGGCCCCTTCTCTCCCCCACTGCACTGTCGACGACACTCGGCGCTCCTCCACCATCGAGGATTGGGGTTGGTAAGTCAGTGGTGGTGCGGGACTGGAGCTGATACCAAGGCTGTTTTAGTATGACATTCCTATGAATTATGTTTTATAACTTATGAGTTATGACTACAACTTTCTTTAAGTGTTTCTAGTTATTTAAAGCGTTTTTTATTTATTTATGTTATTTTATATGCATATATATGAATTTTGCTAAATCTAACGATCATGTGATTTACTTTTAACACCCACCTCCGCAATTAACCGCATAATCCCGATTTTGACTACTATGCTTACCACACTAATACACCCAAATCTTAAACTATAATGTCTTTGGTAAGGTTGAAAGGTTGGGAACTAAGGATAGTAATATATATTGTACAAGTTCACTTATCTCTATTGATGAAAACTAGGAGAAGAAATAATTTCGCTCGCTTAGTAAAATAAGTGAGTAAGATATCTAGGGAATTTGCTTTTCATAGCCATCTCAAACTAAATAAGTTTTGAGATGGGTACAAGAAAATTAAGTTCATAATGCAAATCAGTTGATACAAAGTTCTCTTGTTTCTATCATGATCTCAGAGTCTCTCAAGTCTCAGCCAACATGTGAAGGACACCAAATCATAGGAAGATGAACAGAGACAAATTGGTTCTATGTTTATGTCTTATTTAGAGTTATATTTACAACATTTGTAAGGCTTGAATTCCTAATTTTCTGAAATTTCAATAATATTTACATAATTTCATTTATTTTTCTGGAACAACAAAGTACACCAACTAGGAACCTTGTAGTTTGTCTTCAGTGGCTTGTGGAGGGCGATGGGATTTACGGATTTGCTTTGGAGCTTTACAAGGGACACACGTGCCCTCAGGCCAGCCGCCGTCACTTCAGGCAGCCTTCCGCCGCCAACCACGCTAACTCCTGCTCTGTCCCCGTCCGCCACGCCGCTTCATCACCCTTGGTCGTTTCGTTCTTATTTTCGTCGCAACCCCTGTTCTCCTCTAAGTTGGTTGGTGCGCTTGAGAGAGTTCTGTCAGGGTGGCATGCACCAGTTTCTGCTCTGTCTTCTCCGACTGCCGCCGCTACCCCAGTTCTTGTTTAGTTCGCAATCCCTATTTCGCGACCCACTCTGTTGACCCCTGTTTCGAGGAACACTCTGGTCGCAGCCCCTGCTTGCACATGGTGGTGAGGAGGCGAAGGAAGCTGGTGGTGCGGCGTGATTTCAACTGAGGGGGCGGGGAGGTGCTGCAGGGAAACCCCTAACCGCCACACAAAAAAGGAACACAAGGAGATTAAGAAATCAATTACAAAATGTGCGAAACTTGATTCAGAACTGCCAAGCAGAATTCAGCCCATATTGATTTTTCTTCTATCTTCTCTGCGGCTTTCATTTGTTTTGTTGTATCCCCTGTTTATTATCATTTTGCAACTGATGTTTGTTTATGTCACCCTGTATGATGTGACATAGAGAAGCATGAAAGAACAAGGAGCAGAAGCGGTTAAGATTAAGATATAAAGAAGGAACCAATCACGCCGCTGTGAAGGAACTGAGATAACTTAGTTGTTACGAGCCAGGGCAGTTGAGTGTGGGTTCACCGGATGCAGGATCATGTGGTGGTTTGGTTCGTGTCACAGGTCGGATTTGATGCTGCTACTCTGGATGACCTGGGGGTTGTGTGTGACCAGCGACAAGTGTCAGACCATCTTGGTCCTTCGCAGGTTCCCCTCGGGGTGATTTTCTCAAGGTTTGAACCTCTCTACCATTTTCCTTATGTGGAGAAGGAGCCCTCTAAGGGCCCAGGTTTTTATGTTGGGAGAAAAAGAGGTCCATGAGAGAAGGTCACTAAGAGAGGAAGGAAGAAGAAGAATCTTCAAGTCGTTATCTCTGATGAACTCGATGTTTTGGACGTTACGCCTGCTAGGGCAGACCCTTTGGTTATGGCGTTCTGCACGAACCTCAGCCCTCTGATTGTGTTTTCTGCGAGAGCTCATCGGATGTGGTTGCAATTGCATGGTAAACAGTTGGGTTTGGTTTAGGATGGGTTTGATAAGGAGAACTTTGAGGGGTGAGCGTTTTTGTTTCTGATTTTGGGTGAACTTGATTCAGTATTCGTTTAGCTATTAGTCAATGTTAGATTGTTGAGCTTGGGGCTTTGTTCATTGTGGTTTGATAGGATCCCATTTTGGTTGAACTTGTCACCACATGTGGTACCCAAATAGAGGCCTCTCCCATTGGTTGAGATCTGGGTTTTTGTGTTTTTGTCCAGGCGAAGGCAGGCTCTTGGTTTTGTCCCTTTTGAATGGTTGGTTTACTTTGGTTTGTATCGTTTTTGTTTTGGCGGAGGCCTAACCAAGTTTGCCTCTATTATGGGGGTTTTGTGATCCTTTGTCGAGAGGACTTGTATCTCGACACATTCATCATTCAATCATATCTTTTGCTTTAAAAATAAAACTTGGACTAATATTTAAATTCTCAATGTTAAATTGAGTGAGTGAAGCATAAACATAAATTTTTTACTGCTTCACCTGGAAAGTGGTGGCAATCGAATGTTGATGACAATTTTTTTTTGATAAACAGCTTTATGTGAACTAACAAAATAAACTGAAATCACAAACACGCCTATAAACCTCTTTGTTGTTTCTATCAGAAAAATAAGGAGGGAGAGATAGATAGAATGACAAACCGCATTTTGTCCAAGTACAGTGCATAAAATTCCATCGGATGCATTTGCTCGACATGCACGGATCATATATGTTGGATCAATATATTTTACATCAGCATGAACACCAATCTCCTTGAAATATTTTTTTGTCTGAAATATAAAAGTTGTCAGAATAAAATATGCAATAAATAAAAAATATGAATGAAGGAACCTATCTAATATCACAAAAGAATTCAATGAATTTATACACTTTGTTAAGCATACACAACAAGGGAAAGCATACCACCCATGGTGTTAAGTTACATACTGCATTGTGATGTAACTGCAATGTATTGGTTGTGGCAGTCTCAGCCAATGTACCATATGCAATTGCAGTGTCTTTAAAATTCAATCGAAGATCCATAACTAATACCATAATGGAGATAATGCAATAGGTTCCATATTTGACCACTAGGGCCTCAAGGCTCTCGAAAGAACTGTTCTCCATTCTTCCACTTTTTTGTTTACAAGATTTAAATGGAAATCAAGGGCTACGGAGATTTTAGGATGATAGTGATGAAGGAAAGGTGGAATTGGGAGGTAGGAGCAAGGGATGTGGGATTTTGGGGCTGAATCATGATGAGTTACATTCAGTAAAAACAAAATAAATTTCTACCACAATTACTAGAGTATGCATTGTGATAGCAGTAATGCCCACAAACGCAGTGACCGCAACCAAAACCACAATTTCGATACATACTACCAAGACATCGTGCTTGGCAATTGGCATTACGCCCAGAATAATTATTGAGTTTACTTGTTTTTAATAGAAATAGTAGTCGGAAAGCGTCTCATTATGAGAACTTCACAAAAACACATCAAATGGTTCAATGTACAACATGTCTCACTCATTTCAAGAATACATGAATTAGCTTTCTATTTTGTCGACAGCATACTCATCAGGATGTTGGAGAAGAAAACAACTTTAGCATAAGAAGTTTTATGTTAAGTCACAGCATCCAAGTTTTGACAAGATTTGGCTTAAGAGCAGAGCACTTGATTTTCCAAAAGATTAACTTAATAAATAGCTATTATAATCGCAAAAATTGGAAATATATTAAATTATCACATTATTTCCAGGGTAATCAGAATTCAAATGTATAACTTATTGTTTAACCAACGGTTATTGGTTGCAGTGAAAGTAGATTGTGACCCTAGGTGAACTTTATCTATGATTTCAGGAGTTCAAATTCTTGACTCATCATTCCAAGTTCCAACGTGGACTTTACCTAACCACCATCCCTGGCCCAAGAATTTATCTCACAGTCTTGTGAGGATTCCCAATCGAATACCAAGAAAAAACCCCACTCCAGAAACACAATGTATTATTTATCAGCAGATAGCCAGAGAACACCCTAATGACCCTATACAAGGGGAGAAAAAAAGGGGTAAAGCCACCAAAAAGAGGGAACAACCAACCCCACAAAACAAAAAGAACCAAAACTACAAAGCACCATCCTCAAGCACCTAAAACCTCACTCCTTTTACATA
The DNA here is from genome assembly GCF_012489685.1 of Lotus japonicus. Classification (NCBI taxonomy): domain Eukaryota; kingdom Viridiplantae; phylum Streptophyta; class Magnoliopsida; order Fabales; family Fabaceae; genus Lotus; species Lotus japonicus. The sequence goes on from NC_080044.1 coordinate 28,661,485, forward strand.
TTGTGTGATCCTAAATTTCAAATATTTAACTTCTAATTGGATGGAGGAGGGCTTCAAATCGAATATGAGTATGTACAAAATAAATGTTCAGTTTTGATGTAGCCAGGGACCAAATTGACAAAAAAATAATGTCTCCTGTGAATTCACAAAGGTATTCACAGATTGATACTTTAAAATACTATTGAATGATAAAGTGAAGAACTTAAAAATGAGGTATGCCACATACATTAGGCTAGGGAAAAATTAATATGATAACAACTCTAGCCAGTTTGGATGTTCTTCATATTTCTTGTAAAATTTACTAGATATAATGAATTAAACAATATATATCCATTCGATCATCAGACAACAACAAATTAGATCATTGAAAGAACTATAAACAAGTAATACAAACCTCTTGTTGAATATATACACCAATATCTCCAAATACAGTATTTCCTGAAGCATCTGTAGCATTAGTCTTTTGAAGTAAATCCTGCGTAAGAATTTATCAGCTATCAAATTTATGTTTCAATATCTGAATGTCAAGTCTTAAAATGAAATTTCGGTAATATTTTACATCGGATAAGGTTTCTATACGTATAACATAAGAGTTAAAAATTAAATTTTTGCAAAATGTTAATACAAAATTAATTATGTAACCCAAATCACCTGTCCAGCTCCCTCTGCCACACAGACCACAGCTGATCCTTTCATTTCTAAAAGGTACTTCAGATGATTCAATACTCCGTGAGGTCCATGTAAATTAAAAGGCACCTTAAAACCACAGCCAAAACTAATATCAGTTTATCAGTATGACTAACAAAACAGGACCATCCACCTAAGTTTTGCATAATACCTCAGGAATCAGACATATGTCAACTTGGCCACTAGATAGGGATGCCTGCATTGCTATATATCCACTACTACGGCCCATCAATTTCACAATCCCAATTCCATGATACGCGCTATGTGCCTAATAAAAGATAAGGGAAGAAATGTAAATATCTTAATAGTGGTTCACTTGAAACTATAACTGGATGGAGTCAAAGTGACTTGGAATGATGAGAAATTTACCTCAATATATGCAGAGTTGATTGCTCTCTGTGCTTCTTCAACAGCAGTATCAAAGCCAAAAGTTTTGTCCATCAGTAGAATATCGTTGTCAATAGTTTTAGGAACTCCAATTACAGATACCTTAAGCCGTCTTTTGCGGCACTGCAAGAAACAACGAATCTCAGTTCATGAAAGAAACCCTCAAATTAGCAGGACCAATTCCAAAATTTAAACAGTATATAAAATGATACTTAAGATCCTTCAATATAAAACATAATGCACATTTGGAACAAAACAAACACTTTGACGTGAACATTGTACCCTGAGATGAGCTAACAGAAAGGCATAACAATATGGAAGTCAAGCCAATTTGAAAATGAACATTTCGATGAATTTCAATGAACAGTATGTTACCAAGATATCATTTCCGCATAAGAAACTGAACCTAGATAACAAAATAAACCAAACTTTATATGATTAATTGATACAAGGCTAGAAGATTAGAAACCTCATTGTGAACTGCATTTGCACCAGCATGTGTGCCATTTCCACCCAGTACAAAAAGCATGTTGATCCCTCTTTCCTGAAATCAATAATGAGTATATCACGAGACAGAAATCAGACAAATATTGCACCTTTTATCATGCCAAAATCATCAGTTGGTGCTATAATAGATCAGATAAATTAATCACCTCCAAACTGTCCACAATAGCACTAACTCCAGGTCCTCCTCGTGAAACTCCCAACAGGCTTCCACCAGAAAGATGAATATTCTGGACCACTTTCCTTGACAGCTGTGAATGAAAACCCAATACAGTGAAGGGTCATTATGATGAACAACACATGTTCTAGACAACTTTAAGATGAATCAACTGAAAATCACCAAGAATTGGAGCATGAGATTACCGGCACTTCAGTCAATTCTTGGTCAGAAAATCCCCGGTAACCAAAAGGAATCCCCACAATCTTTTTTACACCATATATTTCGAGTGTGATTACAATCTGCACCAGATTGATTTTCGAAGCAATTACACAAACATATTAGCGACCACATAATCAGAACTAGGTATAAATGGGAGATGAACTAGGAACATGCTAAACTACAAGATATAAAAATAATATAGTTGCTATACCCAAATTCAAAGAAGGGGGGAGGGGGAAATCTTATAACATATTTCATATGAAAACAAACAATATATTTTAAGTCAATTAATCAATAGCTTAGGTGCAAGAACTTTTTCTCCAGAAAATTTTAGTAATGACTAATAGTAATCGTCTCAAACATTAAATATAATCGGTATGAATTAGTGTAACATTTCTCGAATAAAATTTTGATACCTTAACTTCCAAACCACCTGCTAGCCTTTACTCTTTCGATAAGAAATGTCAAAGCTTTATGTAAAACAACGAGATGATAAACTAACCTGTCTGATAACATCATTAAGACCAGGGCATAGCCCTCCACAAGTAACAATTGCTGCCTTCACTTCTTCCGGTTTAAAGTATATCTTTTCCCGAGGCCCAGCTCGATGAACCCTAAAAATATATATTTCAGAACCTCTTAGAATATATACTAATATTAGAAAGTAGAAAAAACATTTTATATACCCTGAACACTAACAAAGATATCAAAACCAGAAATTATAAGTAAAACAACTATCTAGTAACTCTGAAAAAACTAATCCGTTATTACAGAAGCTCTATGGTGAGTATAATATTCACATCCTAATGTCCAAAAATTAATTGTATAATCTGGAATCCCTTTATCATGATAAACAAATAGTGGATCAGGTGGGGGGGAAAGAGGGGTTTTCAGCCCCTGCTTACAGTCACACTGAAAGCTGCAAATGCTGCTGCAATATCTGGCATGATAGCAGATGCGGCATTCACAAAGACAAAGCAAAATGCTCTGTGATGAGATTTGTATAACAGAAATCAGATATAATGGACTGAAATATGTTCAATAAATTATTACATTCAAGTTTAAAATTGGGGAATAAAATGTTTTACCACTGTTCCACCCAAGTACAATTGGGATCAATGCACTCAGCACCAGCAGATGTAGGTGATGAATAGTATATTGTCTGAAAGACCAAATAAAATAGAAAATTAATATTCAGAACCACCTTTCTGATTTTTAAACTCAAATGAAGAAGAGCATCAATCAATATCCAACAGTCACATCAACTCACATATTATTGTCATTCAGTTATAACTTTCATCTAGTGTCTACAGATTACAGAAGACAAAAGATGCCAGGATAAGTGTTAAAAAAATGCATAAAGTGTATTTATTAGTCCAAGTAAGAAGGTAGAGATAAAACAGTCTTAAGATAACAGAGAATGCTTTTCAAACATCAAAACAGCAAGCACAGCTTATGGGTTGTTTTGGAGGGGGATTTGGAGGGAAGGAAAGGGGAGGGTATACTTTTATTTTTAAATATATAGTATCCAATTTGATAATTTTTAAAAATAAAAAGAATGAAATGATAAACTAGCATAAACATAATATACTAGTAATATCTTACTTATTATAAAAATACTATGTAATTCTTCAAATCTAAAATTAAAAAATATACCATCCCCTTCCCTCCATAACCCCCTCCAAAACTAAGGTCTCAATCAACAGTTTGTGCTAGTCAAACAGGAGTACTCTCTCAATTCCTTTCTAAGTGTCAATATAATATCAATTATTATCAAATCAACTACACCCTTATTTTCGCCTAATTGATTAATGAAAAAGAGAATTATTGGGAGATAACAGCTTAAATAGATAAAAGGACGTATTACGAAATTAAAAAAATAATTTTAATATAAAAAGACATTGATCACATTTCTTAAGCAGTTTTAAATTCTTAAACAACACTTAAAAAAGAATGAAAGGCATTATACCATTATATGTGCCTAAATGGAGAGCTAAGTTCAATAAAAATTAGTGAAAGCTTTATCTGTTGATTTTAAGATAACTCTTCCCAATGAATTACTTCCTCTGTTAATTTTTCTGTGTTTTTATATTTATCTATCATTTAAAAAGTTAAATATAAAATTAATCAACATTTCAACCAATTTTACCATCCCTTTACCTAACTATTAATCATTTTACAAAATTAACTAATAACAAAAACAGAACATCATAAGAAATTAGACAACCATTCCTAAAGGTAAAATTGACATATAAATATGAAGCTAAGGAATCTCTAGCAACATTTGAGAGATGAATGTGAACAAACAACCATACCTTAAGAAGCACTCGGTCATTGTTATTAATGTAGCCATGCCACTCCTCATCGGAGATATAATGACCAGGAAGATCATTATTAATCGGAGTTCTATAATCACAGTCCCAAAGCAAATAAACAAAAAACAAAAATTAACAAAGAATAATATATTGCATTTAAATTGAGTTAATCGACTTCACAATTAGCAAGAGAAACGTCCCCGAATAATAGCTCAAATGTTAAGAGTCAGGGACATATGGTTGGGTGGGGGACGTCCAGGAATCAATCCCTGAATGGTACAATTTATCTTTCCTATGTAAAAAAAAAACCAAGAGAAACGAACCTCATTTTGAGACAAAACGTGGAAGGAATAGGAGCGACATCTGGGAACGTTTCAGTGATATGTGGAAGGCGGAAACGGGCCTCAAAATCCTGCTGGAACTTGGTTTTCCAATCAGGGTCGCTGAAATCAACGGCGGCGGAGGAGGAGCTTCGGGCGGTTAGTTTGGCGGAGACGCCGGCTTTCTTGGCGGGTGGCAGAGGGGAACTGGAGGAGTGGAAGAATCGGAGTGTGCGGGAGCGGGTTGGAGTTAGGTGAGGAAGGTAGGGGTTGGTGGTGGTGGTGATCGCGTGTGAGATTGACGCCATTAAAGAGGGATATGATTGAAGAATCTGAAATTGAAAAGAGAGAGAGGATCGAGTTCAAAGGAGAATGCGAGTGTTGATCGGTCGGAGGGAACGAGGAGTGAGAGAGGTAGAAGACAAGGAAGTTTGAGTTTTGACTTGTGAAACCAAGGGTGTCAAACTAGTCAATAACTGCCGGTTGTTAGTGCATCTTCAGCCCCAATCTGAATTTTGTTTCATTAAACTGATTTGGATCCCTCATACGTTAATCTCACACGATCATTTTTTTTTATAGGCAAATACTAGTGGTTAGTTGTTAGTAAGTTAGAAAATTCCTTCAAATTTCTATTCCAAGATTCGAACCCTGAACCCTCCCCAACCCTTATCTCACACGATCATGACATGCGAAAGATTTGAGTCATTAATTACTTTTTTAATGAAATTTGATGGTCAATATTTTTTCTCACGCAATTTTAATTTTTTCTCTCCATATATCTATTAAGAGCTCTGATTTCATTAAAGTAAAATTAATGGCTCAGATCTTCACATGACCATGTCATTGGAGAATTAACACATGAGGCGATCCAACTCTGTTTAATGAAGGAGAATTTGGATCCCCTCATGTAAGTTTGTATTGACACATAAGATTTAAGGAACTGAAGTAGTAGATTTTCCTCAAACCATGGTTTCTTACTTTACAATTACGCGGGTCTCACAATACCACATATATTTATAATATATTTGCAATTACTCGAGTTCCACCATACCACATATATTGATGCAAGTGGGAGAAAATAATAATATTTTAAGCTAAGGAACCATAAAGTAGAGTTTCTTCTACTTCTACTTTAATTTTAAAGAACCAACTAGACACGTCAGCAAGCTTCAATGGAGCAGAAAAATAATGAACTTTCCTTAGTATCTCCACCCAGTCTAAGGAACCAGCGTTGGAGATGCTCTTAGTCTGCTAGAGGAACTTTGCTTTGATAAAACTATTTTTTTTTGTAATTGGCAGTGCTCTAATCTAAGGCATGAAAAATTGTCGGCCTTAAATAACGTTTGTTGAAAACTTACATTTAGCTCACCCTAAGCGGATTAGTGGGGTCGAACCTACGAGACTTTGTCATGTTCCACTAAACCAATGTTTTGTTAGTCAAGGAAGAGTTAGGAAAGAGAAAGATATGGAAAGGCAGTCATGGTAGACGGATACCCACCAATGTTTTATGATACATTAGGGTGGAGCAAAGAGAGAGTTTGGGTGGGACTCACAACTTTTTTGAGTCTCTCCAAATTGGAGAGGATGGTTGGTGTTTGATTTTTTTTTATAGATTTTTCGTACTTTTCTGATGATCTTGAACAACAACTTGTTACTTAGCTGGAAAAAAGGTGCTTAAAATTGGTTTGGCGCTTTTTTTTCATTGTCACTCGTTTAGTGGCGGTATGGAATCGCTAGAAATTGACTAAAACAAGATTTTTCTGAATACAAAACGTATATTTCTCTCTTCTCTAGCTATCTCTCTTTCATACCACTTAACCTATAAATCTACTCTACTTCTCACATCTTTCTCACTACTCATTTTCTCTCTTTCTCTTTTTTCTTTCTCTCATAAACCAAACACTTATAAGTGATGCAGTTTGGTTTATTTATTTGTATTATACAATAAAAATAATAATTTTGCAGTGTGGATTTGATGGGGAAATCTAGAAATTTAAGGTATTTTAAATCCTAGCGAATTTAATTGTATTTTCAAAATCCTTTGTTTGGATAATATTATTGGAATTCCTGCAATTGTAAGTTTCATTTTTTGTATGATATAACTAGTTCTAGAGTTATTTAACCCAAACTTTACCTAGAATCATTTAGACAACTTTAAAAAGTATTTGTTTTCAACTATTAGTGGAGTAAATTTCACCCCACTACCTTACTGTTTTCTAATATGTCTCTAAACTTCAAGCTTACAATAATATTACACTCCAGCTCATTCACTATTAACATTTTTCTTATTAACAACAAATTATGTTACAATTTTATTCACATATATTGGACTGGGCAGGACCCTCAATCCCTATGGGGGCTCGCCTAAGGGAATTGGGATCAAGCGCCAAGATACCTGCCAGGGGCAAAGGGTAAGACTTAAATAGAGTAGGATTTTTAACTAGAGTGATCGCCAGGGGCGGTCGCTACATGTGAGGGAATCTGGTCGTGTTCATTAAGGCCCAACTAGCTCCATTTATGAAAGAATGAGGGCTTCGTGTAACCTCCCTCTAAAAGGGGACTTTGACATCATTGTAAAGAACATTTGGACATTTTATCTAAAGAGGATTAGGTTATTACCTCGCCCTCTTTGCGCTGTTTGTGGGGATCGATAAATTTTCTATTCCCAGATCACGTGTTCAAGCTTAGTGTTTCTCAGAGCTTGGCATTTTGCTTTCAGTCATGGAGACCCGACGTCGGCAGCGTAGGGTTTCGCCAGAACAGCGACGCGTTCCACCACCTAGGCAATTCGTGCAGCCAGATCTGGCGAGGGGAGTTATGCACGGTATCAAGAGGCCAGATCTGGCTCTTGAAAACCCAGATCTGGGTTCTTTTGGTTCAGATCTGCATATTCTTCAACCATCAGGACCACCACCGCTGCCTCTGCCACAACCTCCACCCCCGCCTCCACCTCCTTTGCCACCACGGTCACCAATGCGCGCGCCAGAAACGCCACCACCTCCATCCCCACCACTGGTGGTCACTCAAGAGGAGCGGGCTAGAATGATGCACAACATTGGGGATATTCAACGCCATAATGAGCATCTGCAGGCTTAGTGGGATTATGTACATTATGAGCGTGCTTATCAGGAGGATGGCGTTCGAGAGGCGGAGAATGTGGTAGAGTTCTGGCCTTTCTCCGGACGGTTGAGAATGTGGCGATTATGGAGAATATGAAATCTTTAGTTTTGGAGTCTTACAATGGTGATATCAATCCTAAGGATCATCTCCTGTACTTCAACACTAAAATGGTCATTAGCGCTGCCTCCGACGCTGTGAAGTGTAGAATGTTTCCCTCAACTTTCAAGTCAACGGGGATGGCTTGGTTCACCACTCTCCCGCCACGATCAATTTCTAATTTCATGGATTTCTCTTCGAAGTTCTTGGTGCAATTCTCGACAAACCAAATTCAGAATGTGACGATCAATGATTTGTTCAACATTCGCCAGAGGGAGGGTGAAACTCTCAAGCACTATATGGCGCGCTTTGGAGCTACATCAGTAAAAGTTGAGGACATAATGTCCGATGTATGGGTCGGGGCATTCAAAAATGGCTTGCGACCTGGATCTTTAAATAACAAAATGAGTCAGAAGCCGGCGACCACAATGGGCGAAATCCATTCAAGAGCTCATATGTACATCTTCAAGGAGGAAGATGATGCATTGAAGTTTCTGAGAGATGAGGCGGGGGAAAAGGATGCAGTGTCGTCGTGGTCTTCAATAAGGGATTGTGGCGAGAAAGTGAAGCAGCGAGAGGGCAAAGTGCCGCAAGCAGCGAAACAACCATGACAAGCTCCGTATCAATCACGCAGAACATACGATTATTATCGTCCTTGGCAGTAGTCATACCCTGCGCCACTGCGAGAGGAAGCAAGTCTCGTGCTCAACACCAATTTGGCGAGCATTTATCGCGAAATTAAGGATACCAATATGATTGGCAATCCGAAGATGGCTAAGCCCCCACCAAGTAATGTGGACATGAATAAATGGTGCGAGTATCATCGCGCATGTAGTAGGTCTTGAAACGAATGATTGTTATACACTGAAGCGGGAGATTGAGAAGTAGATAAAGGGGGGGGGGGCGGCTCTTGGGTAGGTTTGTAAAGAGAAATGATTGCCAGGAAGTACCTGAGAGACAAGGGAATCAAGTGAATTTGACCACAAGAACCACCAGGGCACCACAAAACGTTCGCCCATGGCTTACCTTTTAGAACGATCAATACGATTGCTGGAGGATTTGGCAGGGGCGGTGAAACCAATACCGAGCGGAAGAAATATGTTTGGGCTGTGAATTCAGTTCAGGAGTTTCTGTTTGGATTCGATGAGACCAATACCCAGATATCACATTCACACGAGGATATTTTGGAGATACCAAGCCACACAAGGATGACCCGATAATGGTCAAATTGCGAGTGAATAATTTTGACATTAAGCGAGTGCTTTTGGATCAGGGAAGCTCGACAGATTTAATTTATGGTGATGCTTTTGAAAAGCTTGGGCTCAAAGACAGTGACTTACCCCCTTACACGAGAACTTTAATTGGGTCGTCGGCAAACAAGTTTGGGTGAAAGGTTATTTGGATCTTGATACTATCTTTGGCGATGGGGAATGTGCAAAGACCCTGAGGGTAAGGTACTTGGTGTTGCAAGTGGTAGCTTCTTATAATGTCATCATTAGGAGAAATACCTTGAATCATTTGTGTGCGATAATTTCAACTGCTCATTTGGCGGTCAAGTATCCGCTAGACAATGGGAAGGTAGGTCGCATCAAGGTGGACCAACGCCGTGCACGTGAATGTTATAACAATTGTTTGGATTTGTATGGAAAAAAGAATGCGGCGATGGGGAATCGTTGATATGAAATTGACTCGCCAATAGCTGGGATCCTTGAGGCGAGGGGCGTTTGAACAGGCCAGAGCCCATTGAAGAGACTAAGGGTTTGAACTTTGGCGAGAGAGTCCTCAAGGTGAGAACTAAACTTTTAAAGGACTAGGAGGTGCGGTTGGAAAAACTACTCAGGGAAAATTAAGATTTATTTTCCTGGACAATTCAAGATATGCCGGGGATAGATTCCAATTTTATATGTCACAAGTTAGCTTTGAACCCAGGAGTGAAACCCGTTTTACAGACCCGCCAAAGAATGGGTGATGAGAAAGACAAAGTAGTGCAGCAGGAAACCAACAAGCTCTTGGCGGGTCAATTTATCCGAGAAATCAAGTATCCCACGTGGTTGGCAAGCGTGGTGATGGTGAAGAAAGCGAATGGGAAATGGCGAATGTGCACTGCTTACACAGATTTAAGCAAAGTCTGCCCCAAAGATTCTTACCCTCTGCCAAGCATTGGAAAACTGGTAAACGAGATGCTCAGGGAACGAGATGCTCAGCCTCATGGATGCTTATTTGGGATATAACCAAATTAGAATGCACCCAGCGGATGAAGACAGGACAACTTTCATGACCGCCAGAGTTAATTATTGCTATCGAACAATGTCGTTCGGTTTAAAAAATGTAGGGGCAACATATCAAAGGCTGATGGATAGGGTTTTTACTTAGCAGGTCGAAAAGAATATGGAAGTTTATGTTGACGATATGATTGTCTAATCGGCTGCTGGCGAGGACCACTGCGGGGATTCGACAGAGGCCTTCGGCGAGATAAGGAAGCATAATGTGCGACTAAACCCAGAAAAAGTGTTCTTTCGGCATACAATGGGGAAAATTCCTTGGGTTCATGATCATTTCCTGAGGTATCGAGGTAAACCTTGACAAATGCAAGGCGATCCAACAGATGAAAATCCCGAGTAATTTGAAAGAAGTGTAGTGCTTGACATGACAGATCACCACTTTATCAAGATTTATTCCGCATTCTGGTGATAAGGTGGGCACCGTTCTTCAAGTGTCTACATAAGAACACGACTTTTGAATGGACCTTTGAATGTGAGGAAGCTTTCACACGCCTGAAGCAAATGTTATCCACGCCACCGGTCCTTTCTAAGCCCATTCAAGGTGTGTCATTGCATATGTACTTTTATGTTAGTGACAACGCCATCAGGAAGTCGATGGCTAACAAAATATTATCTATTTCGTGAGTCATATGCTGCAAGGTGCGGAGGTCAAGTATCAAAAAATTGAGAAAGCAGCGCTTGCCATCTTAGTGACCGCCAGAAGGTTGAGACCATATTTTCAAAGCTTTCAAGTCAAACTATGAACTGATTTTCCTTTGAGGCAAGCGTTACAGAAACCAGATTTGTCAGAGCAAATGGTGACATGGTCAGTTGAATTGTCAAAGTATGGTTTGCGGTATGATTAAAAGGGAAAACTGAGCGCCCAAGCGCTGGTAGATTTTGTGGTAGAGTTAATGCCACATTCCGGCGAGAAAGAGCGCCATGTTCAAATTGAAGATATATCTCTAACATTCTTGAGGAAAAAGTCAAGTGCAAAGAATCACGTGATACTCCACAAAGCACATTGATCAAGGAAAAAAATTACAACATTGTCAAAATCAAGCTTTATCTTTCCCTCACTAAAGGAATGGAACGATGCTGCATCTGCTACCAACCAACTGACAAGATACATTTTGTAGCAACTTGTCTCAGCAAAAGGACACAGCGCATTTAATGCACCTGACGAGAAGACCGTTTGATCCAACGACTAGAACTCAAGATGCTCTACACGCTCCAACGACTATCAACAAACCCTAGAAGCACTTGAAGTATAAAAGGAGAACTTGAAGATTTTTCAGATGCCATAAATCAAGCTTCTAAAGTCGATCAACTTCCATTCTTCATCAAATAATCAAGAAAAAAAAGTCCTTACTTTGTCTAAGAGAAATACTTAAGAGTCAAATCTTCATACTCAAATCTCTTTAGATTCTGAACTCAAAGTATACACAATAGTCCAATCCCCTCAAACACTTTGCAGTTCCTGTGCGTAGCATTTTCTATTACCCCTCTTGTGATAAGAGAACCTTGTAGAGCCAAAAGATCTTAGGAGAAGTCCTGAACAATACTTTGGTTGGGAGAAGTCTTGTCTAACACTTGGTTAGGAGAAGTCCTACATAACACTTGGTTGGGAGAAGTCATGTCTAATACTTGGTGTAGGAGAAGTCCTTAATACTTGTTTAGTGAAATATTTGTTAAGCCAAGGATTGGACGTAGCCCCATCGCTTGTCGATGAGCCGAGATATATTGCTAGTGTTATATTTATTACTTTACGCACTTATCCGTTGCACCAAACGATTGCAAAAACGTTTTGAAAAAATATAATCATTTGAAAACTAAAGTTAAAAAAAAAACAAAATTCAAACTCTCTCTTTCTTGTGTTATATTATTGTTTCTCAGATTCCTCCTCCAAATAGCTCAAGACACACATGGAAGGGACCACCAAAGTAGGGAGAGCATTCCTCGTTAACAAATTGGCTTTGGTTTGAATTCTATCTAATAAAATTTTTGCTTAATAGCATTTTTGGTCCCTCACATTTCACGATTTGATAAAAGTGGTCCCTCCAGGAATTTATTAGATTTCTCCATCCCTCACTTACTGACACCGTTGCATAACTAGTCTTCCGTCTAAGTTTCGTCTGCTTTTTAACGTTAGGTGCTTATGTGGCATACTTAAGTGATGTGGCTTGCTGAATAGAAAGAGAAATTAAAGGGCCAGAGGAAGCACGTTACTTCTTCATCATCCTCAATCATCCATTAATTAATCAAAAGGCCTATTAGCACTTTTGGTCCTCTAGTTTTCAAAATTGTGCAAACGGAGTCCCTTTACTTTAAAAATAGCATTTCGCTACCCACGTTAGGTTTCGGCAACACTTTTGGTCCCTCACCAGTTTTCCATTAAAAAACTAACGTTTTTGCATGGAATTCTTTCAAATGAGATGGCAACTAATTAGGAGAGAGAGTGGTAATTAGGATTAAAAAATAAAAAAATACCAAAATATCCAACTTTAAATTGAAGATAGAATTTCAAATCTCAACAGGAAATGATTTGCTACATTGAAAGCACGAATAAATTAAGGGTAAATAGTCACTTTGGTCCTTGAAAGTGTCCACCGACTTCACATTAAGTGATTGGCAGCAACAAGATATTTTCATAAAAGGCTATGATTTCCATTATGTTTAATTGGTCAAATGCATTTTTCTCTCAAATAGAATAAATGCGTATTCTCTCGCTAATAACATTTGTCCCTTTAATGATGATGAACTATCATGGATTTTTGTTGTATAGGATAAACGTCAGTTGATTTAATAAGTTTCTTGATGCTTGCCAAAAAAAAACATGGCTTCCGGGTTGGTTTTGAAGCCAGGGAAACATTTGGGGTTTAATTGAGGGAGGTTGATGGTGGTTAGAAGCTTGTCTGTGGGTGGTGGTTTCGTAGTGGTAATTTGAGGATGAAGATGATGATGATGAATAAGATATTGAAGATGGGTTTTTTTATGGATTTAGTTGTACAATCTGGGTTTTTATGGGTGTTGTTGTTGTTGAGGATGGGGATGAAAGATGTTGAGTGGATTTGTTTTGAAAGTTTAAATGTTCTTGAAATCTGGGTTTGTGGGATGAGATGTTAATTTGGTTGGGGATTCTAATCTTCAGATGAATGGAGATAATTATAAGCGTATGTTATTTTATTAAAGAAAAAGGAAATTGTTAATGTCTGTTATACTTTTTTTAACGGAAGGACTAAAATGACGGACGTTTGACACAATTTGGGGGACCGCGAGATGGATAAAATTCATTCAGGGACGAATGTGAAGTCGGTGTACACTTTCAAGGACTAAAGTGACAATTTACCCACAAATTAATGAAGTAGCCAAAGAGAAAAAAGAGGAAATGATTTGCAACATAAAAATATTTTATTTTGTTTTGGTTACAAAGAAAAAGGGAAAAAAAATTGAAACAGATCTCAGAAGAAGAAATAAGAAAACACAGTAAATTCAGATACTTCGTCTCAACCCAGATCTCTGAAGGTGATTCCGGCGAGGACTTTTCAGATATTCTCAACCCGTAAAAGGGGAGAAGTTGAAGAAGTGGAAAGGTAGAGTAAAAGCGAGATGACAAAGAGATGGTGTGCGGTGGGTTGTGGTCGGATCTGGGTTCGTGAGGGTGAGGGACGAGGTCGAGGGGAACTGAGGTTGATAGTTCCCTTGATCGTCTTGCTGATCGGGTATACGAATCTTGTGGCTCTGTCTCGTTTTCGTGCTTGGAGCATCTAAAGTTCAGTGCTTTTCTCACACAGGTTGGCTTGCCACCGATTTTTCCTAAAGAGTTCACAGGTGCTAGATTGGATTCCAAGTTTGAGTATAGAGAAGGAGAAGAAGGAATTAATTGATGGATAAAGCGCTTTGTTTATGTTCTTCACTCTCAGATTTTGATTTTTGTTTTTGTTTTCAGATCTGGGTTTTTATTCTTGATCTTTATGGATCAGTTGGTGTTGTTTGTCAATAATAAATATGGACCAGTGTTGGCTATGGCACCACCCGCTTCAATCTGATTTCAGGTTCAAATGGGGAGATAAAGGGGAAGAAGGGTTTCAATGAAAGCACCTGAAGAGAATGGCACATTTGTGATGGGAAATGAGGTCTTCGTGATTCAATTAGATTGATTTTGAATTTTATTGTTGTGTTTCATTCTTCAGACTTTGAGGATGAAGAATGATTGATGAGGTTGAAGATAAGATGAAGAAGATGGATTATGAATCATGGTAGTCAGTATCGCACGATACGTATCCCGATACGATACGAAAATCAACCAAACGATACGTATCCCATGTATGTATCTTTTTGTGTTCGTATCGTGACCTGTATCGCACATATCGCATGAGTATCGCACGATACGTATCCCGATACGATACAAAAACAATTTTTCAAATGCCGTTTCATCTTACTCTCCTAGAAAAATTAGGGAGTGGACATTTAATTTCATTAAAAATTAGTAAATTGCTCTAAAAAGTGATGTTTTCTTTGATTCTTTCACCCTTTCACGTTCAACTTCACTTCAGCAGCCCTTTCATGTTTCACGTTCAACTTCAGCAGCCCTTTAATGACTTGGAATTAGGGAGTGGACATTTAATTTCATCTCTTTGATGTTTAGTACTTTAGTTTGGCTTATGGCTTGGAATTAGGTTGAACTTGAACTTTGTGAGACTATTTTTCTACTTATGACTTGGATCTTTGATTATTTTGAACTATATTTAGATGATATATTAGTATATTATTTAATTTATGACTTAATTTTTTTTTGTGTCCGTATCTTACGATACACGTTACGATACGATACGCGACACGGAATTAGGGTCTAGCGATACACGATACGTATCTCGATTTGACTACCTTGTTATGAATTAATATTTTGTTATTTTGTAATCATAATTACCACACTCTCTCCTAATTGGTTGCCACCTCATTTTAAAAAAATCCATGCCAGCCAAAACCGTTAGTTTTTTTTATGGAAAACTGGTCGGGGACAGGAAGTGTTGACGAAACCTAATGTTAGGATAGCGAAATGTTATTTTTAAAATATAAGGACTCTGTTTGCACAATTTAAATCTAGGGGACCAAAAATGCTAATAAGCCTTAATAAAAAATCCAAAAACTCTTTAATTCCCAACCATTCATCTTCACCTCCTCCTTCTTCATCATCATCATGGAACCTAGAAACCCAACACTACCCAGGAAAAAAACACAGCCTTCACCATTATTATCATACAAGAAATTCTTAACAACCTTCATCTTCTTCCAATGAATAAACAGAGGTGGAAAATACACAAAGTCACCACTAGGACCTCCCACGCTCCCACCTTCTCCCTTTCTCCTTCACTTACCCCAACCCTCACCTTCTTCTTCCTAACCCAACAAACCCAGAAATGCATTCACCCTAAAATAGCAAACCCAACCCACACCAAGCCACCACCAAACGCATGAACCCACCCCACCACCAACAAACCCAACAACCCTCACCCAGTGAACCAACCAAATACAACACAAGAAAGAGAGAAGTTGTTTGAGTGGAAAAATCAAAGCTCGTCCTCATCACATCATCACACACACCGTGGAGTAGAAGAAGGGAAGCCACATCACTTAAGTATACCACGTAAGCGTCTAATGTTAAAAAACAAACAAAACTTAGACGGAATACCGGTTCTGCAACGGGGTCAAAGAAACTGCACTCTCCTCCCCAAGCTTTCTAAATGCAACAATCTTCAAACCACCCCCAACTCTCAACCGTAAAGTATACAAAATACAAGTCCATACACTTAATAGATGCTTTTTCCTGGTCAGAATTCTTGTACTTGACTTTCAGAACTCTACACTACAAATTTCCCTTCTTAGTTAACAGCCTCCACCTCCACTTGTAAAGTAACGCCACATTAAATAACCTCAAGTCACTCACTCCCAATGCACCTTCCTCCCTTGGCCTATACACTTTCTAACATTTTATCCAAACTATCTTTCCTTCACCCTCCACCCCATCCCACAGAAAATTCCTCAAAATTATATTACAACTTCGGACAAATCCTCGAAGGCATCTTAAATAAAGAGAAGAAGTAGAAAGGATAGGAGGAGATGATAGATTTAATAAGGCACAACCTACCTCCAAATGATAAATTCTTTTGCTTCCGTTTTAATCGCCTCTTCCAAAGTTTGGAGACAACCAAATCTGAGAATGAGAGCCTCCTTAAATTTCCCCCTACTGAGAGGCCCATGGTAAGATGACCCATCCGATTTATGGTAAGTGCGTGTTGTGTGCTCAATGATGGGTAATTTATCATGGGCTGAATCTAGGGAGGCCCAAGTTGGAACAAGTTCCATGCCGTACACATCACCATCTATTTTATTTCACGGATTTCATTCTATTTATCATCCATTTTGTCCAAACGCATTTTCTCTGATAATGTGGCATCTAATTATCAACTAAATTAATAAATGGAAGCAAGTTGAGCTAACCAGGCTTTCACAATTGAGAGGCTACCGACAAAGATTCTAGGGTTCCTAATAGGTTCTCCCCACAAGCCTCTGAATCTCCCACCCATAAGAGTAGTTGGAGAGTTGCAGATAGAGGGTTGTGATCATCTATTAATAGTACTGAGTCTATACTGCTATGCGTTTACATATCTACACATGTTTTATCTTATGAAGTTGCAACATTAAATATTTTTGTTTTTTAAAAGCAAGTGTTGGTCAAAACAACCAGAAAGATTAAGTTGAGTTGAAAGAGCTAAATAGGCAAACAGGTGCTTGGTAAGAGGGCAAAAGCTGTATTATTTTTCCAACATAAAGTTACCACATGTTGATTTGTGTCTCATAATTTTTCATCGCCATTATCAAAGAAAACAAATAAACATTACTTGAATTACACTATTTCATAAAACTCTCGCATGCTATATATTAAAATAGAAAAAACATCGGTAATAGTCATTTTCCTCCCCCAAGGTGTATCGTGTGTATATATCATATGAGAATTGTCGTGTAAATTATATCGATTGTGTGTATATTTAATGACATCTTATCACTTAAAAATATTATGTAACTTTTAAAAAAATTACATAATTTATAAGTATGGATAGACGGTAGAAAACAATAGAGAAATTGAAATCACAATCGTAAAAACAATTTATCTAAACTTTTATGACCGCCATTATTTTGTCTTTATTATGATTTTCTATTGTATACACACGCATTTTATATTATAATCTTAATTATTAATGTAAAGAGAGAAAACTAACCCACAATGTTTTGGATTGATGGTGTGGCAAGGAGGTTTCAGGAAGAGGATGAGATTTAAAGATGGCTGAAAGCAAGATAGGTGTAGAAGATGAAGTTTGGTAAGAGGAAGATGAAGCAAGATATAAGGAGTATTAGATTTTTTTATAAAAAAGGAAATTACCCCTTGTGTAAAGCATCTCTCATGCTTGTTCTTATTTCTTAGTTCTTAGCACTATTCATATGAGCCCGTATTGCCACATGTGCTTAAGCAATTCTCAAGCAAGTTTGTTCCAACCATGAGTTATAAGTTCTTAGTTCTTATCACTATTCATTTGGTCTCACTAACCACATTAATACATTTTATTTTAATAAAGTAATAAAATAAAATTCATAAAGTAATTTGGATGAGAGAGAAAAAATAATTTTTTATGCTAAGAACTCAAAAAGTAAAACTCCTTATATAAGAACTGAGTTCTTATTTTTAAGAACTAAAAACTCTATGTCAGCACCTTCAATGGTTAAGAACTCAGTTCTTAGTTCTTAACTCAAAAATAAGAACTAAGAACCTCGCATTGGAAATTCTCTAACTTTGAAAAAAAAAATTAAAATTTGTGCACCCTATAGACAAATCCTGGGAGGTAGAACACAAGTTTGATCATTAGACCATCCACAATGGTTAAACAAAAAATGTTTTGTTTAACCCTTTTCTACCCCACTTTTTCTCTTCCCAACACTCCACATCATCTTCTCTCTCCAATTCAACAAACTTTCAACAATTACCCACTCCAATGGTTTTGTTTAACTCTCAACACCCTACCCCACCACTCACCACTCACCCTACCCCACCACTTTTTTATTTCACATTTTTATTTAATTTTATATTTTTGTTTTTATAATTACATAAAATTACAATTATCGATTTAAATTAAATTAAAACAATAAACACTTAACGATTTTATTTTTTTTAAATATAGACTTTTTTTTTAAAATATAGACTATAATTTTTTTTTTCTTAACTTAAAACGCAAGACAACAAACTAAGCATACAAGAATTTATTTTATTTTCTTAAAATAAAATGCAAGACAACAAACTAAGCACACAATATCTTAAAATGCAAGACAAGGAAAAACTAAGCACACAACACACAAATAACGTAAATAGTACGATACAAATCATCTTCAATCCTGAGACATTCCAAACTTTGCCCAGATGTGCTTCACTAGATCTGCTTGCAGTTCATGATGAACATTTGAATCACGCAACTCGGATCTAGCACGCACATGATTTGCAAAAGCGGGTAAAACCTCGGTCGAGTATGGTTGCTGTGTACTAGATCCACCTTCCCCAGATTGCTCAAAATCGGTCCAACGTTGAGCATATGTATCTCGTTCATCCTCGACAATCATATTATGTAATATGATGCATGACCTCATAATGATACTCAAGTCATCTATGTCCCACAAGCGAGCTGGTTCACGGATGATTTGAAAACGAGCTTGAAGAACTCCAAATGCACGTTCGATGTCCTTCCGACATCCCTCCTGAACTTTTGCAAATAACTTATCGGGTTCACTTTGAGGAAGTCTAATCGTTTTGATGAAAGTTGGATAAGAAGGATAGATACCATCGGCTAGATAGTATGCCATATTATAGGGACGTTGATTCACAACGAAATTCACAGCTGGAGTCTTTCCCTGTTCCACGTCATCAAACACTGGTGACCGATCTAGAACGTTTATGTCGTTCAACGTTCCAGGACATCCAAAAAAGGCATGCCAGATCCATAGGTCATAAGTTGCAACTGCTTCAAGAATAACTGTTGTGGTTCCCTTATCCCCTCTAGTAAATTGACCTTCCCATGCTTTAGGACAATTTTTCCACTCCCAGTGCATGCAGTCAATACTCCCGATCATGCCTGGGAACCCCCGCATGTCATTAGCATGTAATATCCTTTGCAGGTCTTCTTGGGTTGGTGCTCTCAGGTACTGTTGCTCATACAATCGTATGATTCCTTTACAGAATCTACGTAAACACTCCAATGCTGTAGTACCTCCAATTTTGATGTACTCATCGACCGCATCTGCTGCCACACCATATGCTAACATTCGCATTGCTGTGGTACATTTTGCTAAGGGTGATATACCTTGTTTATTGGCTGCATCAACGCGTTGGGTGAAGTAGTTATCACTACTTGAAAGGTCATCAACGATTCGAAGGAAAAGATGCTTTTGCATCCGGTACCGACGACGAAACATTGCATCGTCATATGTAGGCTCATTGGCAAAGTAGTCGCCAATTAGCATCTGGTTTGCCGCTGTATGATCTCTACCGAGATATTTTCTACTACGAGGTGCAGCATCTTCTCGAATTTTTCTTCGACGCTCTCTAAATCGGTTGAGTACATAAGCTTCTTCAATTTGACTATTTTGAATGTATGCTGCAAGATCAAAAGGACACTCAGATGGATCCATTTTTTGTGAAATTTGAAGTAGATTGGAAGAGATTTGGGATATTGATACATCAATGGAGCTATGAGTCCATATAAGTAGGTACATTGAATGGTGGTTGAGTGCTGGATTTGAAATAAGTTATCAACCAGAGTTAATTATCGGAAAAGGACAAGATTCGAATTGAGTGGCACATATTCAAACACAGTTACCCGAGAATCATAAAAGCCAAACACTACTGACCTAACACCACGGGCAAATTATTAAAGCAAACACTACAGACTTGACACCACTGGTGGATTTGAAATAAGTTATCAACCAGAGTTAATTATCGGAAAAGGACAAGATTCGAATTGAGTGGCACATATTCAAACACAGTTACCCGAGAATCATAAAAGCCAAACACTACTGACCTAACACCACGGGCAAATTATTAAAGCAAACACTACAGACTTGACACCACTGGTGGATTTGAAATAAGTTATCAACCAGAGTTAATTATCGGAAAAGGACAAGATTCGAATTGAGTGGCACATATTCAAACACAGTTACCCGAGAATCATAAAAGCCAAACACTACTGACCTAACACCACGGGCAAATTATTAAAGCAAACACTACAGACTTGACACCACTGGTGGATTTGAAATAAGTTATCAACCAGAGTTAATTATCGGAAAAGGACAAGATTCGAATTGAGTGGCACATATTCAAACACAGTTACCCATACATTAAAGCAAACATTACATAGCTGTCACCACTTGAAAATTATTAAAGCAAACATTAAAGCAAACATTAAAGCAAACACTACAGACTTCACACCACTGACAAGTTTGACCGATTACAGACAAAGACTCGCTTGAAATTAATTTCCAAATAGCTCTTTGGACAACTGCTCTAACAACTCTTTCTTACGGTCACTGAGATGCTCTTCCGAAGTTAGCTTTAGATACATACTAACTTTCTTAGCATTAGTCTTCTCTTTCATCGCATTAGTCTTCTCTTTCATCAATTCGTTAGTCTCTGCTTGCACCAATGCTATCTTTTCCAATTTTTCAAGCTCTTTCTCCTTGAAATGGATATAAGAATCCCACTCTTTGTCCACCACCTCGTCAGCATCTTCTCTAATTTTCTTTTTACTCTTTTTTTTAGCTGCCTCCCTACCCATTGGACGAGGAATTGATCCTATAGAGTTTGAGCCACTTGCATCACTGTCGTGTGATCTCTTAGATCCACTACTTCTCGAGCCACTATTTCCTCCTACCTGACTACAAAAACGTGGTTGATCACGGAGAACGCGCCATTCTTCCATCAAAGTAAATTGACCAATCTTCCCACTTGCGTATAATTCCTGCGCTCTTGCGATAACATCATCCTCCGACCAACCGCTTCGATGCTCACGCTTAGCGCTATCATAAGCGCCAATCCATTTACCCAGTCTTGTGTTCATATAATTCCAACGGTTTCGGCAGGCAACCCAATCGCGCGGAGGATCGAATGAGCAATGCTCATTACAATACTCAGCGATATCTCTCCAAAATGTTTCTCCTTTCTGGTTTCTTCCGACAACACTGTTTGTTCCGCAATTAATCCACCCACTAATTAGCACTAGATTTTGTGGAGTGTTCCATGCGGGTAAATGGGCTTTTTTGCTCTTAGGAGTGATTTCATTGACTTCATTATCAGCTGACCCGCCACCAAGATTGACTTGTGTTGAAAATTCCGGAAATTCCGCTACATCAACACTCGGAACATTTTCAGGAACCACTGGCATATAACCACTAGACTGAGGTGTTTGAGATGAATATCTCACAGATCCATAAGATGGATGAGAGTTTGGAACAATTGATGACTGGTTAAAATTTTGTATGTTTTGAGGAGGTTGGTACGAATATTGATTCGGATCTGGATAATAGTTTGGATTTCGAGGACGTTGGTTGGAGAATTGATGGGGGACTTGATAATAGTTTGGATTTTGAGGACGTTGGTTGAACAATTGATGTGGGACTTGATAATTGGTGGGATTTTGAGGATGTTGGTAAGAAATTTGATTTGGATCTTCATAGTTGTTGTGGTTTTGGTTGTAAAATGGGTTGTTTGAAGAATTCTGGGTGTTGAAATGGGGATTGTTGGGATCCATTTCAATACAAATGCTAATAGATAGATAAATAAGATGGTGAGAGAGATAATAAGAGAGTGAAAAAACTTGGTTTTTTTTTCTGTGTCCAAATCAAACGAACCAAGTCTCTATTTATAGAGAAAAAAAAATCATGAATTTTGGTATAATTTTTTTTTTCAGAAAATATTTTTTTTTATGAAATAATTGAGTTCAAAAGATAAGGAAAAACGAAATCCGGACGGACCAACCAGAAGCAGCCACGTGGCAGGGCAGGAAAATTTTTCTCTCTCTCCCCTGCAGACAAGGCGCGTCACGCGCCTTGTCTGGGCGTGCAGGCCACGCGCCTGCGGTGGCCACTGGCCTTGCGCCACGTGGCACACCGCAGGCTCCTTTTTTTTGTTGAAAATCTTCAACATTTTCTCCCTCTCTCTCCTCTTTCAACCAACTTCAACAAACCATTAAACCTATTAAATACAATTCAACACAATTCAACAACACTTTCAACCATCCATTGTGGATGGTCTTAGTTAAGGGGAACAACCACAATTTCGAACAGGAGATTAAAAAAAAAAAGATTCTAGAAAACAACGTCAAATATTAACGCCTTATTAATCAGCATACAATATTGGAGAAAAATCAAAATTGCATGAAGGAGAGAGGGCGAAAGCTGCCACTATGACTCAGGAATTCCCGCACCTTTTTCAGTGCGTGTAATGAGAGGAGCTGAAAAGGTTTGCACTTTGCATCTAACAGAAGGAAGCAAAGACACCAATACAAGTAAAGACATGTAGAAAGACATGGAAAACGGAAAAAATTGCAGGTGAGAACCCAGAAGACACATTGACGATACCGATAAAGTTCCTGCTTCCAACAACTGTCTTAGGATCGAGTATACGCTGTTCAATATATAGACAAATCAAATAAATGTCCTTTATGTTTAGCTTCGTCATCATCACAAACTTCAGCGAAATACCAACCCCTTATAGCTCAAGCTGATATCACATACGGTGTATGTTTGATAGGCGACTTTCTCAATGCATACACGGAGAAATTAGAAAATTTTAACACATTAACTTCAATATAGATTCACATTGTGTTCAATGAAGATCCAAACAAAACACATCATACGCTCATAGAAACGCGCATTTTAACGCTTTCATAGCCCTGCATTCTTCATCACAACACTAGGCAGAAGAAGATATATAAAATCAGTACTAATTCAAAATCTGAAATGAAATTAAACTTGACCAACACAATTCAATGTATTTAATTATTCGAATAGACAACCTCAAACACTACTTACACTTGAAAACCACCCACATTATAAGAACATGGGATGACAACAATAAAAAAAAGAAAAACCTAAAACGATCTCCTTCAGCTAGTAGTAGACGCAATTTGGCAGCTCCCAACTTCAAGATAGAACCCGATTGATCAGCTTAAGCATTTCACGTCACTTTCAGCTTCAGTAGATCCTGTGAAATTGCATAGACTAGATGCACAGAAGCATGTGATGGATAAAGAACTATTTTTACCACTGCTATTTATTTATTTATTTCTTATATTTATTATTATTATTTTATTTTTATTTATTATTTCTAGGGCTTCTTACCAAGGGTGTGCTTGTTGTTATGCATCCAAACCTTAAGAACATGGCGCTTGACACCAATCTCGTTACAAAACTCTTCCACCACATTGTCATCATGCCTCTGAATCCTCCAGCCAGCACTCTCAGCAAACTCCAGCATCTTCTCCTTCTGTTCATGAGTGAACTTGGTCCTGAACCTCTTCCCTGCCCTCGAGTTCGACCCTTCTCCTCCGCCTCCGCTTCGGTCCGAAACATCATCATGATCCATCAGCTCCCGAGCGCCCTGGGGCCCACCTCCAATTGGCAACGCCAGCGTGGCGGCACCCGAGCCTCTGTTGGGCCCCGCCACGTGGAGGTACCCAGCCGGGGTAGCCCGGTAGCAAGCCGCGTACTGGGGCTGCCCTGGTGGGGGTTGGTGGCGGCGGTGGTGGAAAGGATGGTACGGGTGGTCACCGGGGAAGGCGGCAGCGTCCTTGCGGTGGAAGTTGCGGTGGCAGTCGCAGGCGGCGCATTTCAGGGCGTCGATGGTGCCTTCGGGTCCGGCGGCCATGAACTCCAGGCAGCCGTCGAGCGCGTAGCCTCCCATGCCGACGGCGTGGTTCTTGAGGCACTCTCGGTACTTTCCCTTGCCGGTGTTTCTGACCACCACCATCATCGCCGCTGGGTCGTCGACGGGGCTCGGCATTTTGACTCGGGTCGGGTTCGCCAGCGAGGAGTCGTCGTCGTCGTAACTCGCTCCTCCTCCTCCAGCCATGACCAGCTCTTCCTCTTGCTCATCGTAGTCCATTTCTGATCTCGACCAAAACAAGCAAAGAAAACAAACAAGGGACCAAACACACTCTCTCTCTCTAATCTTTGTTACCAACTTTGTTACTTGTTTTTCTACTTCTCTGTGTGCTCCATAATCTGTCTTTCACTCTTTATATAGTACTAGCTCAGTTCTCACTCCTTGACTTCTACCGGATAGATCCAGTAATTGTAATTAATTTGTTTTGTATTTTATTGTAGGAGCATCCATTGTTTTAGGGGAGATATAAATTGCTTATTAATGAATAACTTTAACCCTTAAGTTTGAGTGTTTGACTGAGATGGGGAGAGAGTAGTAAATAACTAGAGAGAAATTAACTACTCAGTCATGTCATTATTTTAGTAAATTATCTTGGTAATTAACTCATATTTTTATTTAATTTGAGATTTCTCAACACACTTTTCATTATTAATGTGGAATATGTAAGAATGAATATTTGTGAAAATTTTAAAAGTTTCTCAACACACTTTTTATGCCGGTAAACACTCATATCTTTATGGAACGAAGGGAGTAACTTTTAAAATTTTACCTATAAATAAGTGTTTAGGGGCATAAAATATTATTTAAATAATTTACATAAACACATTATAAATTTATTATTAGTCTCACCTTATACTTCTTTTGTAAAATTTATTTAATATATAAAAATATATAAAAAAATAATTTGTTTTTACCATTTTTCATTCAACTATAAAGAGAACTTTTGACATTCTTTTCTTTTTTTCTCTTTAATTAAATAATATAAAATTTATATTTTTATTCACTTTGATTGAAAAATAATTTCTTAATTTTAAAATATTGTAGGAGAATTCAGTGTGAGGGGAAATTATTAATGAACATCCTTAACCCATATGTTTGATTTAGGAGATAGATTTATTTGGATGCAAAAAAATCCAGTCTAATAATTTACTTTTAAATTTTTTCTTCATTGTTTAATGTACTGCTGTGTAAATTTACACATGCATCTAACTGATTTTTGTTACATTAAGAAATTTATTTGTATTTAATTAAAGTTAAATATAACTTATTGAATTGGTACTATGTGGCTTAATTTGATTGATTCTCACTTGTACGCATATTTAGAAAACTCTAACTTACTGCTATATTTTCTAATATCGAAAGAAAAATTGAAGAGTCAAAATTAATATGAGGAATAATAGTACATTGGGAAATTAGAGGTAATTTTAACCAATAAACAAAAATATTAATAGTACTTCTTAGGGTTAATTGTCACATTAGTCCTTGATTTTAGTTATTCAGCGGAAAAGTGACGTATGACCGTAAAAATAGCCAGTAAATATAAAAATGACCTCGACTAAACGTTATTTTTCACCGAGGGACTAAAATCGTACTCTCTCTGTTCTAGAAAGTTTGTAGTTTAAAGTTGTGGCACAAAGATTAGGAAATCAATTATTGATAGTATGATTTGACTAGATTACCCTTTATTTAATTTTACTAGTATGATGTACAACTATTAAATTATACATGGATAGAGAAGAATATAATTAATAGAGAAAAGTTGTAGTTGATTAATATGAAATGTGATAAGTGAGAGAAAATGTATTAAATAAGGGTATAGGTGGAAAAAATTGGCAAAAAGTGCATTAGCTTTCTAAAACAACAAACATTTTGAAATATTGAAAGAATGTCTAAATCAACAAACTTTCTGAAACGGAGGGAGTACTCACTTACAGAATCAAAAACTAATTTAACTATATAATATCTGTGTGAATATTTTTTTTTTTTTGAAAAACATGTGTGAACATCTTAAAGTTGCACATATAGTGACATAGGGACTAATAAAATGATTATTTAATGTTAAATTTAATTTGAAATTAATATTAGTGAATGAATAACTTAATGCTAAATAAAAATATTATTTTAGCAATTTATTGGTTCAATGTTTTAGTCAAAAAAATGATTCTTTTAGTATTGACTTCAGACAAGAAATTAATATCATTGAATGATTAATTTATTTTGAATATTAAAATATATTTTATTAGTTTAAGTTTTTAATAATAAAATATGATTCTTTAATATTAAAAAAAGTAAAATGTAATTAATATCAAAGACCTATTGAATAACATACGACAAAACAATATATAGACTAATTAACTAATATATCAGAAATAAATAAAAACGAAAAAAAATCAGAATAATAAAGCACCATATAGTGTGTTTAGTCTTTTCATTGTTTTGATGTGTTTTCATCCACTTCCGATGAATGCGTGAAATTTAACGGGGAGAGCTCACTGTGCTTGGGTACACTACACTTCAGTAATGCTTTGTTTGGTTGGGTGGAAAGAAAGGGGAGGAAAGAAAACACGGAAACCGATGCATGAATTTAGACTAACTTTAGTCTAAATTCATGCATCGGTTTCCGTGTTTTCTTTCCTCCCCCTTTCTTTCCACCCAACCAAACAAAGCATAACTCTGCAGAGTGAAAACAGTAACAATAGAAAGCATGAGAAGAGAGGACAAACGAAAGACGAGAAAAGAAAAACAAACGCAAACGTGGGTAATTTTTTAGTACTGTTTCAATTGAGATAGTTTCAAAACAGTCTCATACTTAACCAATACAAATATGACACGTGTTATTAGATATTTTGAAGTTAATATTTTTCAAAATATATATTTTAATTCCAGTTAATCTGCATCCTTATATTTTATTTCATAAATTTCATAAAAATGATAAATGAACCACTAAACTTATACGGTGATAAAGTTAAATGTTGATTAAGATTTATGAATTTGGATTTAAATAATAATTTGTGATAGTTTTTGGAATAGAGTATAAAATATTAAATGATGAAGATTAAAAAATAAAATGTGTTAAATGTTATGGGTTAAATTGTAGCCTTGAGAAGAAAGTATAATGATGTAGATTAATTGAGACTAAAATTTAGTTTAGTAAAATGTTGATGTTGAAAAATCAAATATTTGGCGACTGTTAAAAAAGTAAAAAATGAAACATAATTAACAAGTGTCATGAGTTTATTGATTGCATTTGGAACTGTTTTGAAACTGTCTCAATCGAGACAATACCGAAGAGGTCAGCCGCAAACGTTACTTTGAACGAAAAATGAACAATTGAAAAGAAAAGGCGAGCGCGTGAGATTAAACGCTAATAGCAAACACTGAAACCCTGCATCGAAAGGGAGCACGCATTCCCGGGCCCATGAGTTGACTGACGTAAGGTGGGGTCAGAATGTAGAAGAACTTGAGTGGCGGCGCGTGGCGAAACGCGTGAGTGGGGAAGGGTGGGGCTTTTGTTTCGTTCCCGCACAGGAGGCAACAAGTGGACGAAGATCGTCGATGTTTCGTGGGAGGCCCCTGACTTTAGTTGTACTTGTACCAGGTTGATGAAAAAGAGAGAATTATGCGTTGCAGTTGTATGCGGATTTGAAAAAAAAATAATTGTATGCCGATTAATTTTTTTTTCCCATATAATTAATTAGGTCGGAATGTTAATAATACAGGTGGGTAGGTGGGTATGAGTGGTATAAATCTATCAAATGTAAGCATAAATTGGGATCCATACATGATTATAGAACACCAAATAGAAAGAGATAGATTGCATACCTGACAAATCATGAACGAAATAAGGATTCTTGTTTTCATCACCGGATCTTGTGACAGTCAAGTGACTGAAAGTGACTAAGGCTTTATCTGTATCTCATACTCCTTTTCACAACTATCAATGAGACAAGCTGTGGAGCCAGATTAGATCAGTGATTAGGGACCTAGCCAACATATATTTAACCCTAACCCCTTCTCATTATGAGGCTATAGGTTAAGGCCTACACTATAATCCACACTAATCAATACAGATATCAAATGCCAAATAAATGGATCACTTAAATGATTAACTTGATTCACATATGAACCTCTATCTGGATCATGAATTAACCCGTTTTTATTAAAAACAAAACTACAATTGATTGAAGCACACAAGAATTAAAACATAATTCTTACATCAAATACTTTGTCGATAAAGATATATATTCATATTTTCTTTATATCTACGTGGATATTCATTAAGTGGATTTTAAATGAATTTCATATAGGCTTAATTTCACTTTTGGTCTCTGATCTAACATGATTGGGCAAAACTGATCCCTTATGTTTAAAACGAGCGCTTTTGGTCCTACTTGTTTTTTACGTGAGCAATTTTGGTCCTTCCGTCAATCTGCCTTCTGAAAGCTAACGAAACTCACTGATGTAGACTCATTAATTGACATGTCAGGCCATATCAGCACGCCAATTGGATAAATAATTAATAAAACTTTAAATTTCTAACCCAATTACTAATTTAGAAATTTAATTTAATTTAAAAATATAAAACAAAACCTAAAAAAAATGGGGAAAACTTATGTACAGTACCATTGGTGCTGTTGGTACTGTTTTCCAATAGAAAAATGACACATGGAAATTATTTTTAAGCATCAGACCTCAGAAAAGAAAAACACGCTTCCCCTCTTCTCCAACTTCCCATAGCACGCGAGACCCACCGCTCTTCGACATGGACGACGGCGAAATGAGTACGGACAGTGAATTCTGGTGTCCATCGACATTGCTGTGGTGCAGAGCAAGGATTTCATGTTGACATGTGGATAGGACTTCAAGACCATGGTGGATTACAGAATCAATGAGGACCAATTTCACAAGACCGACTTCATTGCAATTTCATAAAATCGTAACTCTTGTCATACTCGCCTAGCTCCATGTGAAAAAGGTCTCTGTTGTTATGTGCAATTTCTTTAATTTCTAAGATTCCCTCTCTAGAAACTCTAAAGATAGGATTCATGCTTGATCCTCTTTCATAATTTGTGCGTTGGATTTTCATTTTTTGATATATGAAGTAAAAGCCACCAAAAGATAAGGAGAGAAGATAACTGTAATCTTCCATGGAAACGGATTACAGTGAAAAAGGGGGGAAGAGGAACGAACTATCAGGGAGAAAGTTAATGGTGTGTACTTAATTATTCCACGTGTCATCTTTTTATTTGAGAACAGTACCAACAGCACCAATGGTACTGTACTTAAGTTTTTCCCAAAAAAAAAATCTTATCTCCTGAAAGTTGTCCATCAGGCCTCACGCTCCACACTCTCTCCCCCTCCTTCTTCTTGTTCTTCATCATCATCCCATCCCAGAACTTCTTCCACCCTGATGTAGAGCAAGGACCCAACATCCTCCGTATTCTTCTTCTTCTTCCTCTTCTCCATCCATAAGTAAACCCAGAGAAATTTCGCCCCACATGCAAATTCCAGATCTGCATCCCCCATCATAGGGCTCGACATAGTGTTGGGGGAAGGAGGAGGAGAGAGATTGTGGGATCGAGAAAGGAAATAGAGGACGACGATGCAGAATCGCTGGCAGGCAGAGAGCGACACACAACCCTAAGGCTTGGCAAAGGAAGCTCCTGTCACGTTGATTTAGTCTGGGGAGGGGTCGGTGTACTCGCGATTGGGCTTGGCTGAGGAAGTTGAGGTTCAAAAGTGACTGATAAGGTTTGGGTGGCGCTGGATATGGGTGAAGATGTGGTTTTCGCGACGTAGAGGCTGAAGAGATGACGAATTTGTCTTTTATCCTCTTTAACACTGCATCTTCTTGTACAGGTTTGCCACAAAATCCAGGCTCTCGGTCTTGGAATTAGATACATCTTCCATCTAGATTCTGAAATTTGAAGTCTTTTCATTCATAACATTGTTGATTGGATTTTAATTCTTGATTTGGTTGGTTTTAGGTTTGTTGATATGGTTTTAAGACCTTGACGATTGATCTGAAGCCGGAGTATTTTGCCCAATCTCCCACAAAACGATGCCAAAAGAACAGGGATTGGATTGTAAATGTATTTATCTTTTCACTCATAACATTGTTGAGATGCTTGAATATAGTGAAGATGAATTCACTTGAAAAATGATTGGATTTTGATATACTGAGTTTTACTCGAGTTGGGTGTTATGTACATACTATTTGCAAGGTTGATGTGTTTTATGAGTTCAATTTTATGGGGTTGAGTTTGATTTTATGGGGATAAAGTTTGGGATTTATGGGTTTGGTTGATGGATATGGAAGAAGTAGGATGAGTTCTCTGAGTTTGGTTGAAGAAGTGGAAGATGATCATGGTGATTTATGTAAATCTCTAGAAATCTAAAATTAAGATGAAGGAGAAAGAGTTTTGGAAAAAAATTTCCTTTCAAATTTTGTTTTTTAATTATATTTTTAGTGTGCCATTAACCTTTTTTTTAACAATTATCTAAGTGGCGTGCTAATATGGCCTGCCACGTCAATTAATGAGTCCATATCAGCAAGTTCCGTTAGCTTTCTGACCGCAGATAGACGGAAGGACCAAAATCGCTCACGTAAAAAACAAGTAGGACCAAAAGCGCTCGTTTTAAACATAAGGGATCAGTTTTGCACAATCATGTTAGATCAGGGACCAAAAGTGCAATTAAGCCTTTCATATATCCATGGGCATCCATGAGTACTCGTAGATATGTGACAAGCGTCCACTAATAATTATATTTTGGTCTTTACAAAAATTTGTGGGTACCTGTGGGTATGGGTAATTTCACCCATAATAAATTTTTATCCATGGATATCCGCGAGTATAAGTAAGACAAATTAAGAAATACACCAACAGTTATTGATCTGACTAAGTAACATGCTAAGGCGGATGGTCAAACCCTTGAGAGGGCATGGTCGTCGGGGACGGAACGAGTGTAGGAGGCTAGTTATATGTTGCAGGTCTTTGATCTGTGGTGGTTGATACGCTATCCGCATGCAAGTATACGGTGCACTCAAAGTAATATAAAATATTATCGAACCACAAGGATTGTGTGAAATACCAATTTACAAAATGAAAGAGTTGTTTGGAGCACATAAAAGTAAAAGAAAAATATATGGTTGATTGGTAAAAGAGCTTAGTTTCATAAGCAAAGATAAGACTAGCACTTGAGCTAGCTTCACCAAAACAAGTTATGTTTCAAGTAAAAGAGAGTATATGGAGTTCATGAAATTCATTCTATTGTTGATCTAGCCTAACTCTTTAAGTGTTGATTCCTCAAGTCAAATAAAGCTTTCTATCATATCTCATTAGTCTAATTCCTTAGGTACCTATGAATAATTCAATTGAATATTAAGTTCCTATTTTCCGGCCACCAACTACCAGCTGCCACCCTCATTCGTAAGGCGGAAGCAACTAATCAATCCAATCCCCAAGACCCTTATTCTAAACCAAATTTTTATTTGTTGAAAAGAATAAGTTAAACAACTTGCATGCATTCAAGATAATATTAAGAAAGAGATATAAACTCATAGAAGAAAACCTATATTCCATATAAAATCGGAAACTAAAACATAACAAAGTTAAGAATTCACATCCCAAGTGCAAAAAGAAAATTATCGAAGCAAGGCTAAGAAAGACATAATCTAACCTGAGAAGAAGCCTTAAGAAATCTCCAAGACACCTTACACAAGCCTTTGTTCAGAAAAAACTAAAATATTGAGGTCTAGTCTAAGTTCCTTACAAGAGATCATCTCAACTGAGATTACAAAGTGTGGTATTTATAGCAGAAAACTAATGAGTCACACATATGCGTGCACTTCTGGCACGCACATGCGTGCAAAATGGCCATGCCGCTGACTAGCCACGTATGTGCGTGTGCCTTGTTTGCACACACATGCGTGCATGTGCTGACAGCTTCAACTTCTTTTCATGAAACGACCCGTGTGGATTCGTTAACCGTCGGATCGAGCTGAAATTTAGATATATTATTTACAAGACATAGATCTTCAATCTGACTAGTCGGATTGTCAAGAAAATATATGTGCTATGAGAAAAATCCCACGCATTAAGTAACTCTTCTTCAATTTTTATCAGCTCAAGTTCTTGCCCTCAAGTCCATAAATGGAACAAGGATTGAAAAGGATTTTTCCTTGAGGATGAGACGACTTTGAGAAATCTCATATATGAGGCACACGTCTTCAGGAATCAAAATCAAGATGCAGGAACCAAATGTGACAATGAGAGCTCTAGGCCCGTCCATCAACTATATGGGCACAGTTCCAGGATACGCGATAGGTTGTTGCAAAGACAAGATAGCCTGAACATAGACTTTTGGTGGTGGAGGAGCTATATCCTTTCTGGCATAGAGAATGAAACTTTCAGTATCTTCATGTGATAGCTTCCAAGATCGAGTAGCATAACCGAAGTTTGAGGCTTTGATTTCCCGAGCAAGAGTCTTTAAAAAGATCTCTTGTGGATTTATGATCGTTCTCTTCTTCTTCTTCTTCTTCTTCTTCTTCCTCAATAAGAATGTGCGAAAAACATCTTGCAATCTATTAGTCTTGGCCTTGAAGACTTTGAGGGTTGAAGTAGAAATAGAATCCTGCTGAGATGAGGAAAACACAACCATGGGTGATGGTGGTGGAGGATGTAAGATGATGGATCGAAATAGTGATGGAGTAGAAGTGACCATTGGTTCAAGAGTTAGATTTTCAATTTGGGAGCTTTCAGCAACAACATTGTCAGTTACCATTTGATCATGTGGTGGTGAGGGAATGTAACAATCATCATTTTGTAAGTGAGGTGGTAGAGGTGATTGTCGTGGAGAAGTTGGTGCATGTATAGTGGAATCGATAAACAAATTTTCTAAAAATTGAGTTGCTAGAGATGATACAAAAGTTACCTCAGTTTGGGTTTGAAGTTCTGGAACAATTTCATTGTCTTTATCTGCATCTATTGTAGGAGATGAAGAATTTAATTTCCTCTTTGAGTAGACCAAAATTCCTTGAGAGGTGAGGGTTTTTCTTGGTGGTGTCATGTGAGGCGAACAAGGAGTCTTTCACTTTCCTGCTAGAGTAGACGTTAAGGAAGACGATTCCCCACTTGAGACTAGTCTTGTAGTTCTTGTCCTTATTACTCTAGGCATAATTGGATCAGACCATGGTGGTGCAGACGTCGTGATATCAGATGTTTGGACATCAGATGATGGAGGTGCAAATGTTGAAGATGGTGTGACACTACTTGTCTTGTTGATCATATTAGAGCTTGAAGTTCGATTTTCTTCAGGAATTCCTGAATCATGAACCTCTAAACCAATTCGTTTGACATTATTGACCTCGAATGGAGTGGGTTTAGCTAGTTTCTTTACAACAACAAGGTTTACATTTAGGTTGAACAACCCTTTCTGTTGAAAGATGACTATGAGAAGAGACCATAAGGAAAATAGCCATTCCTGGACCCCAGAATATTTACCATATAGGAAAATATTAAGTGCGCGAGGTTTATCTTTATCTTGGAGATGACTTTGTAGATTACATATCTGGCATGCATGCTGATATGATCTCGGGCCCCTTCCTTTGGTAAGATTATTTCGCTGATGACTCCATGGAGAAATCAGTAGTCATCATAAAGATTCTTGAAATCTTTCTTGCTGAGACTAGGATTCTTCCAGATTCTTGAATGTACATTTTCCCTCTCACTTATCCATGATGGTGAGTACTTTTCACCATTGGAAAGATCAGCATTCAGCTCTTGAGCAACACCGACTACAGAGATTTGAATCACTTCATGACCAAAGAGAGAGATGATTATCCCACTTTTTTGAACTGCACAGTCATAAAATCTCTTTACTAAGTGGATCTGCACATCGTTCTATGAAACTTTATATAACCCATGCTAGTCTTGAAGAAAAAGTTCCTCCAGACCAGGAATAGTGAGATCAGCAAATTCTTTCAACAATGTATCGGGGATTCACAATATTTCTCGTTCCTCTGCACCAATGTTCTAGAATTTTGATCTCTATTGTTCCTTTGTTATGGTTGTCTACATTTTAGCTAATGTATTATGTGTGTGAAGATGTGGGACAAGATGTTGTAACATCTTGCTATGACATTTGTCCCTGGGAAACGTACTATGTACTTGGCTGATTTAATTGTGAAGTTTTGGATTGTTTACGTGTTAACCAAGTTAGGGTTTATTCAAGAAGATTCTGTGCGCCGGCAAGAAATATATCAAGTGTAATCAAATCCAGTTTAGGGGGATTTGATTTGAAGTTATTTGTGGAAGTTTTTATCTGCAACTTAAAACGCGGTTTGAAGATACGGTGCTGATTTGTTTTGAAGATAACTTCCTGTTTTGTGTATGGACTCTTTGATCTTTCAAGCCCATCGAAAACAAGTTTTGAAAGACTAATACTTATGAAGACCCAAGACCTAGTTGCTAGGTGTGCTTCGTGTGTGTGCGATTAAGGTTTATTCTGAGTTCATACTGTATTGTCCTCTCAGCAGCTTTATGCCTTTGTGTTAAGCTGAGAGTTGTTTTAGTTGTGTGATCTTGAGATCTTTCTTTACTCTTGTGTAAGAGATCGATCATTGTGGCAGTGATTGTGTGTGAGAAAGTGAGAGGGGTTCTCATACTTAGGCAGATGTCTAAGTAATAAACCACAGGTAGAGTTAGGTAGAAAAGGCAGTGAACAGGGGCTGTTCAGTTAAAACCTTTTATGTACTGGTTTCTCAATAATAGTGGATTATCTTTCTCGGGTGAAAACCCTCCAGACGTAGGTGATATTGCACTGAACTGGGTTACCAATCTCTTGTGTTGATTTTGTTATTTCTGTTCATTAACTTGCTTATTTGAACGATGTTATCTGTGTTATGTTGTACAAGATGTCTTAGACATCTGGTAGAACATCTGTCCTACGGTTGCCTGAATGTCAATTGGCATCAGAGCAGGCACCCTGTTCTGCTTGGGTGAGAACAAGTGAGCTTTCATCATTCTTGTCCAGAATAGTGTTTGGATATATAGGAGTGATCATTTCATTTGATTTGTGCATGTTGTATTTCTTAAGCATATCCTTGATGTATTTCGTCTGATGGATATAGGTCTTGTCTTTCTCTTGTTTGATTTGTAGACCCAAAAATAATTTCAGTTCTCCCATCATACTCATCTCAAATTCACTTTGCACGAGGGTATAAAATTCTTTGCACAATTTATCACTTGTTGCTCCAAAAATGATGTCATCAACGTACAGTTGTACAAGGATGTAATCATCTTTCAGTTGTTTCCTGAATAGCGTGTTGTCAATATTTCCTCTTGAAAACCCATTCTTCATAAGAAAGCTGCTTAGACGATCATACCATGCTCTTGGGGCTTGCTTTAAACCGTACAGAGCTTTTCTGAGTTTGAACACATGATTTGAAGCTGACGGTTCTTCAAATCCTGGAGGTTGCTTCACATAAACTTCTTCTTCAATTACTCCATTCAGAAATGCACTTTTGACATCCATTTGATATAGCTTGATGGAGTGTTGACATGAAAACGCTAAAAGGATACGAATGGCTTCAATTCTGGCTACAAGAGCAAATGTTTATGTGTAGTTTATTCCTTCTTGTTGATTGTACCCTTGAGTGTAACACCCCGATTTTCAGGTGTCACTTAAGTAACTAAAAATAAACTTTACGCGGAAAAACAGGTATATTTTTTTTTGTTCGATTCCTTTTAATTTAAAGCGATAGAAAATAAAGACAAAACCCATCAACTAAACTAACCGATGTACAACACATATACAAGTACAGCCTCAGCTGCACTCCAACGTCACGCGCACTCGCAGTGACCCCAAGGTAGTGTGCCCGTAGGCAAATATGTACAAAACCAGTAATGTAAGTAAAAGTCATACGTACAGTCATCCAATGAGAAAGTCGGCCCCAAAATGGCCTCAACAAAAGACCCCTATAGTCCGACAGACTCTCTGTGATCCTCAGCAAGAGAACCACACAAAAAGCCATGCATCGGGAACCTACCCTGTCCCAAAAGTAAGACGAATCAGAGCTCTACACAAAATATGACGCTGCCTAACTTACCCTCCCAGTACCGCTCATAGCTCCTCCTCATCTCCCTCGTCGCTCGGCGAGTAGCTGTCCACGTCGCTGTCGGAGTCAGAGTCGGAATCCACCGTGATCATCTCGGTATCCAAGTCCACGACCTCCCTCCTAACTGTCCTGCACACCGTCCTAGTCAAGCCCGTCTCAACATCCACCTCTCCAGTAAGGACATCCTCCTCCACCACCCGAACCAGGGGTTCCACACGGTAGCCGTGCGGTGGAGTAAAAGGAAAACGACGTGAGGCTGATGGGACAACAGACTCCCTCTTCGGCTCCACGAGCCTCGAGGACGACGCCACGTCGGTAGGATCGATACCAGTAGCAGGAGGTGGCGCAACAGGTGCAGCAACATCAGCCTCGATCTCGGATGGGTCTTCGTCATCAGAAGAAGATGAAGTCGGAGGTGGTGCAGGTGGTCCTCGACCAGTACCTGGTCCACAGCGAATTGAAGGCGGCAAGTCAAAGCTCAGCTCCATGCGTTGTAGCACTCCCCTCATCAAACGTCCACGCTCGTCTGTCCGGTCCTCCATGACCCTTCCCCGGTACGTCGCCTGATGATCCACAACATCGATCACCCAAGCGGTGGGGGCATGACGGTCCACCAACTCAAACCTGATCCCCCCCGAGGGAGAGACCATCGAAAACCACTCCGCCATCGACATCTGGCAGCAGGCCGACCGCCCAAGCACAAACATGAAACCAAAGCCAAGGCGCTAGGGTCAACTCACGGAAATAAGTAATTATACACTCAACATGTGATTGGGGTATAGATATATATGTTTATATATATATTAATAATCCTAGCATGCTATTGGCTCTAACAATGCTTCAATAATTCAAACAGCATACAATCCCAGTCAGAGTGAATGTATGCGTGAAATGCAATTGAATATGATCCGGATAGTTCAAGTGGGATGAGCACCATCGAGTCAGTCCTAACACCGGCCTAGTGTTTAACCATTTCCGCTCGGGTGTCACTTACAAACCCATGCATAGTCGGATCAGCCCCAACCACCCTAGGTCGTGCCACTCTGCCCGCTATACCGAAGATACACCTAGGTGTTCTTTGATGAAGGCCTTCCCAACCTTCGTGAAGCTTTCCCGACTTCACCGAGGCCCAATCTTTCGATCGTACAAACCTCGAATGATGCATGATGCAATATGGTTAGCCAAACATCGAATCGTCCTCACAACGTAAGTGTTTAGCCCAATTATCAATTTCAAAACCCAAGAGTTTAATGTCGGTCAATACAACACAAACTCCAACAACAAGAGTACCAAAGTACTGGGTGACTTCCCCTTGTCACCGTGGCTCACCCCCCTGGTGTCCAGCAATCCTCAAGAACCCATATCAAAAGTCGACTTTTCCCCGTCTTTCGCAATCATTTTCCCCTTTAGATTTCCTATGTTTTATTCATTAATAAAAATGTTTCGAATTGAATTAGTCAAGTTATGAGTTTAGTTCTTGAATACTAAATTCTCTAAAGTCTCTAGTTTTCGAAATTCTATTCATTCTAAGTTTTCCAAAAACCCACCAAATATAAATTCCGGGGAAAGTCTAAGTATACAAACGAATGGCTAAGTCTCAAACCCCCTGTTTGGACTTGCCTAGGGTTGTTTCCCCAACCTGAAAGATCAAAAGTAACCAGTTCAATGATTCTCCACTCCGAAGTCGCGTCAAAACGCACAATTCAATATCATCTCAATATCATAAGTTATGGAAAACATCATAACATTAATTCATCATCATAATCAATATCAAAGTAAAGCATAAGTCAAATTTATCGACGCCTAACATGCAGTCTTAGCTAATAGGTAAGTTGCTCTAACCTCGAGTTGCTCCAGCCACGTGGTCTAGGTTTTCTTCCCACAATTGCTCTGAGAAACCCAAAGTTCCTTCAACTGAACCTCGGAGAAACAAAGCAGAAATCCAAACAAAATCGATTAGCTCGATCACAATACAACTAATTATCGATAGACAAAGCATCGAAGCTTCAGAATACAACAATCGAGTACGAAAGGACAAGTTTTCGCAAACGAAAAACTCCCCCCCCCCACACAAACATGCTCTCGGCCACAAGAGGAAAAAGGTTCTGGCGCTTTTTCTTCGATCTAATTTAATTACAAGGTAGTTTTAGGGTAAAACTAGGGTAAAGAAATTGTCGGAAAAATTTTCGGACGAACGGATCGAATTACGGCTAGTTAGGGGCATTTTGGTCCAAAATTAAAGCTCAAAAACTCAAAGTTAAAACTTCGGAAAACAAATTTGATAGCGATGTTCGTAACGACATTGGTAACAACTAATCCTAAAGGCACTAAGTCGGATTGCGACTTTTCGACATTAAAGTTTCAATATGTGCACAAAAAGGGTTTTTACACAGTTTTTCAGATCCTTGACAACTCGATCAAAATCGGCGAACAACGGCGAGTGTTCTAGGTTGTTGGGCAAGTACAGAAGATATCCCAAGAGAAAAATCGGGAAAAACGGATAGTTTTACGAAAAGCTCGAAACTTTGAGCACAGAAAGAGATATAGAAACGCTGTAGAAACAATGATCAGAGGTAAGAATTAAGCTAGTTACCTCGATACCTTGAAGTAGGGACAAACAGCTCGAAGATCGGTCGAGTTTCGGCGAAATTCTCCTCTTCTCCTTTATCTCCTCAACTCGCGGCCTCAATGGGAAGAAATGAGAGATATTTTGATTTTTTTACTATTTATAGGAAGGTGAAATCGCGGGAAAATGAATATTTCGCGATTTTGATTTTTACAGCATGTTCATCGGTGAATTCTAAGCGAGATTCTGGCGACAGAATTCCAGAACTCAAAACAAATCTCTAGAATTAGGGAAAAACGACCCAAAAGCGGTGTAAGTTAATTTGCCCCGAAAAACTACTTTTTGCTGTGAAGTTCGGACGACAAAACTTCGTTCTGAAGAAAGATTGGAAACATCGAAAGAAATCTGGCAACGTGGATGGAAACTTCGTTAAAAGCTCCGAATAGAAAAAGTCTTCATTAAGTGATTGAATTTAGGGTTTTTAAAGAGAAGAAATTAGCGTCGTCGGACTTCCGAGAATTGAAACCTATCGTGCGTACAGTCCAGGGTTCCGAAATGAAACACTGGTCGAAGGAAAAATAAAGAGAACTTCTTATTTTCCCAAGGATTTGAAATTTCACTTGAACGTTGCTTTAAGAGCGAAATTAGCCTATTCTGGACACTCTCGCCATAAGGCAGGTGTGCAGACGACTCGCACTAACTCTTAAAACGACTATGAAACAATCCTCAAGCAATTCCTGAACTTTCTTCTTCATTAAACTTTCTCAAACGGCGAACTCCTGTCACGCTTACACTGATCCTACGCGTGAGTCGGAAAAGTAACTAGTTCTGCAAATCCAGGTCTTACATTGAGCTACCAACCTTGGCTTGTTTCTAGTAACTTTTCCATTTTCATCCATCTTGTTTCTAAAATCCCACTTGGTACCAATGATTGATTTGCCTTTGGGTTTTGGTACTAGTGTCCAGACTAGACTTCTCTCAAACTGATTCAGTTCTTCTTGCATAGCTAGAATCCATCCTTCATCTTGTAGTGCTTCGTCCACTGTCTTTGGTTCAATCTCTGAAATGAATGCGCTGTTGGATTCTTCTCTGAATGCTGATCTGGTTCTGACTCTTTCTGAGACACTACCAATGATCTGCTCCTGTGGATGATCTGACTTGTATTTCCAATCTCTAGGAAAGGAAATTCCACTTGAGGTCATAACTTTATCGAACTGTTCAGGACTTGTTGTTTGAGGTTGAATGGACGGTTCTTTATGTGAGGTTTCTGACGGTTGATCTTCCTTTAATGGCTCTTCTTCATCTCGATCAGATAGATCAAGGTTTAGGAAATCTCTCTCTAAACGATCAGTAGCTTCATTTGATTGATCATAAGTTTCGAGTTAAAAAACTCTATAAGTTTCGAGTGAGAGGAATATTCAAGGAGAATTCCTTTATCAGATTTGTTGTCAAACTTCCCAATGTTGTCCTTTGTGTTGAGGATGAAGCATTTACAACCAAAGGGATGGAAGTAAGATACCTTTGGACGTCTTCTGTAAGACCATGTTTTGGTTCTGTTGTACATCTCTAGGTTTTGATGATAACAATTATATATTTGGTAATGAACAATTTTGGTACTCTAACGTTTGTCTTTTATGTGTTTGACCAACAAATTCTTATTTTGATTGAAAGTGGAATTCATTAGAAGTCAAAGACCAAAGATTGACCAATAATCCGCTTCTGCACTCACTACGTTCTGATGAACGGTAGTTCATGCTTCAGATGTTCTGAAGATAAAAGCCCTGATGATGGGTTCTAAAGATCAAGTGTTGAAGACTCTGAAGACCAGAAGTTCTGAGAGAACGGTCAAAGACTCTGAAGACTTGAAGATTCTGAAGACCCAAAGAAAGCTGGTTCTGAAGACCAAGTGCTTCTACTCTGAAGACCAGAAGTTCTAATTGAACGGTCTAGATGCTGAAGACTTGAAGTTCTAAAGATCCAAGCAACCTCGTGACTCTGATTAGAAGCTTCACCTGTTCCAATGAGAAGCGCCTCTGAGGATCAGAAGTCAAAAGCAAAAGGCGCGGGTCACTATCAAAAGTACAAGCGCAATGTACTATTGTGACCGCCTACCTAACGAGGTTCGGCCATAGCAGGTTCTGGAAATTCCCGAAGTGCCCTCCAACGGATATATTCTTTCAATGGAAACATCACTTAGACCTTGGAGTATTTAAAGGCTGAAGAAAGGAAGAAATGGCTGAGAAACTCATTGCAATCAAATACACTCAAGCGAATACCTTAGCAATAAATTTCTTCACTGTAAGACCCGGATTTACAGAACCGTTTACTTTCCGACTCACGCGTAGGATCAGTGTAAGCGTGACAGGAGTTCGCCGTTTGAGAAAGATTAATGAAGAAGAAAGTTCAGGAATTGCTTGAGGATTGTTTCATAGTCGTTTTAGGAGTTAGTGCGAGTCGTCTGCACACCCGCTTTATGGCGAGAGTGTCCAGAATAGGCTAATTCCACTCTTAAAGCAACGTTTAAGTGAAATTTCAAATTCTTGGAAAAATAAGAAGTTCTCTTCATTTTTCCTTCAACCAGTGTTTCATTTCGGAACTCTGGACTGTACGTACGATAGGTTTCAATTCTCGGAAGTCCGACGACGCTAATTTCTTTTCTTTAAAAACCCTAGATTCAATCACTGAATGAAGACTTTTTCTATTCAGAGCTTTTAACGAAGTTTCCATCCGCATTGCCAGATTTCTTTCGATGTTTCCAATCTTTCTTCAGAACGAAGTTTTGTCATCCGACCTTCACAGCAAAAAGTAGTTTTTCGGGGAAAATTAACTTACACCGCTTTTGGATCGTTTTTCTCTAATTCTAGAGATTGGTTTTGAGTTCAGGAATTCTGTCGCCAGAATCTCGCTTAGAATTCACCGATGAACGTGCTGCAAAAATTGGAATCGCGAAATATTTATTTTCCCGCGATTTCACTCTCCTATAAATAGTAAAAAAATCAAAATATCTTCCCATTCATCCCATTGAGGCCGCGAGTTGAGGAGTGAAAGGAGGAGAGGAGAATTTCGCCGAATCTTGACCGATCTTTGAGCTGTTTGTCCCTACTTCAAGGTATCGAGGTAACTAGCTTGATTCTTACCTCTGATCATTATTTTTACTGCGTTTCTTTATCTCTTTCTGAGCTCAAAGTTTCGAGCTTTTCGTAAAACTATCCGTTTTTCCCGATTTTTCTCTTGGGATATCTTCTATACTTGCCCAACAACCTAGAACACTCGCCGTTGTTTGCCGATTTCGATCGAGTTGTCAAAGATCTGAAAAACTGCTGAGAAAACCCATTTGTGCACATATCGAAACTTTAATGTCGAAAAGCCACAATCCGACTTAGTGCCTTTAGGATTAGTTGCTACAAATGTCGTTAGGAACATCGCTATCAAATTTGTTTTACGAAGTTTTAACTTTGAGTTTTTGAGCTTTAATTTTGGACCAAAATGCCCCTAACTAGTCGTAATTCGATCCGATCGTCCGAAAATTTTTCCGACAATTTCTTTACCCTAGTTTTACCCTAAAACTACCTTGTAATTAAATTAGATCGAAGAAAAAGCGCCGGAGCCTTTTTCCTCTTGTGGCCGAGAGCATGCTTTAGTGGGGGGGGGGGTTTCGTTTGCGAAAACTCGTCCTTTCGTGCTCGATTGTTGTACTCTGAAGCTTCAATGCTTTTTCTATCGTTAATTAGTTGTATTGTGATCGAGCTAATCAATTTTGTTTGGATTTCTGCTTTGTTTTCTCTGAGGTTCAGTTGAAGGAACTTTGGGTTTTACGGAGCATTTGTGTGAAGAGAACCTAAACCAAGAGGCTGGAGCAACTCGAGGTTAGGGCAACTTACCTATTAGCTAAGACTGCATGTTAGGCGTCGATAAATTCTACTTATGTTTTACTTTGATATTGATTATGATGATGAATTA
The DNA here is from genome assembly GCF_012489685.1 of Lotus japonicus. Taxonomy (NCBI): domain Eukaryota; kingdom Viridiplantae; phylum Streptophyta; class Magnoliopsida; order Fabales; family Fabaceae; genus Lotus; species Lotus japonicus. Next base: position 28,704,179 of record NC_080044.1, read on the forward strand.
ATGTTATGATGTTTTCCATGACTTATGATATTGAGATGTTATTGAATTGTGCGTTTTGACGCGACTTCAGAGTGGAGAATCACTGAACTGATTACTTTTGATCTTTCGGGTTGGGGAAACAACCCTAGGCAAGTCCAAACAGGGGGTTTGAGACTTAGCCATTCGTTTGTATACTTAGACTTTCCCCGGGAGTTACATTTGGTGGGTTTTTGGAAAACTTAGAATGAATAGAATTTCGAAAACTAGAGACTTTAGAGAATTTAGTATTCAAGAACTAAACTCATAACTTGACTAATTCAATTCGAAACATTTTTATTAACAAACAAAACATAGGAAATCTAAAGGGGAAAATGATTGCGAAAGACGGGGAAAAGTCGACTTTTGTTGTGGGTTCTGGAGAATTGCTGGACACCAGGGGGGTGAGCCACGGTGACAAGGGGAAGTCACCGAGTACTTTGGTACTCTTGTTGTTGGGGTTTGTGTTGTATTGACCGACACTAAACTCTTGGGTTTTGAATTTGAGAATTGAGCTAAACACTTGCGTTGTGAGGACGATTCGATGTTTGGCTAACCATATTGCATCATGCATCATTCGAGGTTTGTACGATCGAAATATTGGGCCTCGGTGAAGTCGGGAAAGCTTCACGAAGGTTGGGAATGCCTTCATCGAAGAACACCTGGGTGTATCTTCGGCATAGCGGGCAGAGTGGCACGACCTAGGGTGGTTGGGGATGATCCGACTATGCATGGGTTTGTAAGTGACACTCAAGCGGAAATGGTTAAACACTAGGCCGGTGTTAGGACTGACTCGATGGTGCCCATCCCACTTGAACTATCCGGATCATATTGAATTGCATTTGACGCATACATTCACCCTGACTGGAATTGTATGCTGTTTGAATAATTGAAGCATTGTTAGAGCCAATGACATGCTAGGATTATTAATGCATATATATATATATACATAAACATATATATCTATACCCCAATCACATGTTGAGTGTATAATTACTTATTTCCGTGAGTTGACCCTAGCGCCTTGGCTTTGGTTTCATGTTTGTGTTTGGGCGGTCGACCTACTGCCAGATGTCGATGGCGGAGTGGTTTTCGATGGTCTCTCCCTCGGGGGGGATTAGGTTTGAGTTGGTGGACCGTCATGCCCCCACCGCTTGGGTGATCGATGCTGTGAATCATCGAGCGACGTACCGGGGAAGGGTCATGGAGGACCGGACAGACGAGCGTGGACGTTTGACGAGGGGAGTGCTACGACGCATGGAGCTGAGCTTTGACTTGCCGCCTTCAGTTCGCTGTGGACCAGGTACTGGTCGAGGACCACCTGCACCACCTCCGACTTCATCTTCTTCCGATGACGAGGACCCATCCGAGATCGAGGATGATGTTGATGCACCTGTTGCGCCACCTTCTGCTACTGTTATCGATCCTACCGACGTGGCGTCGTCCTCGAGGCTCGTGGAGCCGAAGAGGGAGTCCGTTGTTCCATCTGCCTCTCGCCGTTTTCCTTTTACTCCACCGCGCGGCTACCGTGTGGAACCCCTGGTTCGGGTGGTGGAGGAGGATGTTCTTACTGAGGAGGTAGATGTTGAGATGAGCTCGACTAGGGTTGTGCGCAGGACAGTTAGGAGGGAGGTCGTGGACTTAGACACTGAGATGATCACGGTGGATTCCGACTCTGACTCCGACACCGACGTGGACAGCTACTCGCCGAGTGACGAGGGAGAGGAGGAGGAGCTATGAGCGGTACAGGGAGGATAGGTTAGGCAGGCATCATATTTTGTGTAGAGCTCTGATTCGTCTTACTTTTGGGATAGGGTAGGTTCCCGATGCATGGCTTTTTGTGTGGTTCTCTTGCTGAGGAATCACGGAGAGTCTGTCGGACTATAGGGGTCTTTTGTTTAGGACATTTTGGGGCCGACTTTCTCTTGGATGAGTGTACGTATGACTTTTACTTACATTACTGGATCTGTACATATTTGCCTACGGGCACACTACTTTGAGGTCACTGCGAGTGCGCGTGACGTTGACGTGCAGCTGAGGCTGTACCTGTCTATACATGTTTGTACATCGGTTAGTTTAGTTGATGGGTTTTGTCTTTATTTTCTATTGCATTAATTTAAAAGGAATCGAACATAAAAAAAATATACCTATTTTCCGCGTAAAGTTTATTTTGAGTTACTTAAGTGACACCTGGAAATCGGGGTGTTACATTCACTGTTCTAAATTTGTTTACACTTTGCTTGTTTAGAAGCATTTATTTGTAAACCCAAACTTTGATCATACTGATTGTATTTCCTTAAGGGACTAGATTGGTCAGGATCCTTGAGAAGATTGAGACTTGTGTGTCTTAGTGGTTGCTAGTTCTTAGGTGTGTTAGTCACATAGCAAGTTGTGCTAGTGCAGTTGTAACAACCTTTGATTAGTGGATTACCTTCATTCAACGAAGGAAGAAATCACCTTAACGGGTGGACTGGACTAGCTTGAGGATTTGTTCAAGTGAACTAGCATAAAATCACTATGTTGTTCTCTCTTTTTATCCTTTGCATCTTTATTCTTTGATACCGAGAGATTTGCTTGAGATCTTAAAGGAATCGTTTTTATTGCAAAACCCTATTCAAACCCTCCCTTTCTATCATTTTTCATACCTTCAAGAAGGTATGAAAAACGATAGGTATGAAAAACGATAGAAGGGGGGGGGGGTTTGAATAGCGTTTTCAAACTAAAACTTTTCCCACTTGAGATTTTAACAAATCTCTTTTAACAAATCTCTTCAAACACAGAAGATAGAAGTGCTACGATAAGAGGTGAGGAAAGCACACAATGATTTTATCCTGGTTCACTTGATAAATCCCTCAAGCTAATCCAGTCCACCCGTTAAGATGATTTCTTCCTTCTTAGAATGAAGGCAATCCACTAATCAGAGTTTGTTACAATTGCACTTGCAACTTGCAAAGTGACTAACAATACAATGACTTAGCTATCACTAAGATTCACTCTCTTAGTCTTCTCAAGGATCTAACCAACCTTGGTCTCCTTATGGAAAAACAAACAACTATTTGAGAGTTTGGGTTTACAAAGAATTTCTTCTCAGAAAGCTAAAGTAAACACAATAAGAACAGTTTGAAGAAAGATTGCTAAGAGAATATTTGAATATTGCTTGAGCTTGAACAAAGTTTCTTAGGAGGCATCTTTCATCTTCAGCCTCTTTATATACTCCAAGGATTAGGGTTTAGACGTTGCATGGAATGCTACCGTTGGATGGCAGATCTGGGATTTCCAGGTTCTGCTGTGGCTGAACACGTTAGGTAAGGTCGTCAGGAATAGTATAGTTGCTTTTGTACTTGGATAGCGACTTGACCTTTAACCTAGATGACTTCTGATCAGAGCGACGCTTAATGTTGGAACTTGTGAAGCTTGGTGATCAGAGTCAGAGGGAAGGTTGGATCCTCTGACCTTTGTAACTTCTGCTTCTGGACTCAGAGGAGAAGTAATTGGTCTTCAGAGCCAGCTTACTCTTGGACTTCAGAGTCTTCACTTCTCAGCTTCTGGACCTTCAGAACTTCTGGACCTTTAGAGCCTCTGGACCTTTAGAGCTTCTGGACCTTCAGAGCTTCAGGTCTTCAGAACTTCAAGTGATCTGAATCCATATCAGAGCTTAACTATCTTCAGATCTTCTGAAGCTTATTCTACTGTTTAGATTGAATATAGTGAGTGCGAAAGCGTTGTGTAGGTTACTCTTTGAGCATAATGCTTCTGATTTATGTGTAACTAGACCAGAGTCAGAGCCTGTCATTTAAACACTCAGAAAACAACGCTAGAGTACCATAGTTGTTCATACATAATAGTTAACATGTAATCATCAAAACATAGAGTTGTACTGCATGATCAAAACTTGATCTTACACAATTGGTATCAGAGCGCAAGTTCTGATCACCACACTTAACAGTGTTCAATAGATCCAGGCCGTGTGAAAAACTCTATGGATTCCACCACTGTTGGAAGCAAAGATCAATACAGCGCCAAACCTCCCATCTTTGATGGCGAGAAGTTTGATTACTGGAAGGACAGAATCGAAAGCTTCTTCCTTGGCTTTGATGCTGATCTCTGGGATATTGTAGTTGATGGCTACAAGCTTCCTAAAGATGAACATGGAGTGAAGATTCCAAGAAACAAGATGACTGGAGATCAGAAGAAGAAGTTCAAGGACCACCATAGAGCAAGAACCATTTTTTTCAATGCTATTTCATATGAAGAATATGAGAAGATCACTGACAAAGATTCTGCAAAGTCTATCTTTGATTCTCTTAGAATGACTCATGAATGAAACAAAATTGTCAAAGAGACAAAGGCTCTTGCCCTAGTCCAGAAGTACGAAGGCTTCAAAATGCAAGAAAATGAATCTATAGAAGAAATGTTCTCCAGATTTCAGATGCTCATTGCTGGACTTAGAGTTCTGGACAAAGGATACTCTACATGAGCTCATGCCAAAAAGATCGTCAGAAGTCTTCCCAAGAAATGGAGACCTATGGTGACTGCTCCAAAGCTGACCACAAACATGAACAAGATCAGTCTTGGGGAACTTATTAGTTGCTTGAGAAGTCATGAGCTTGAGCTTAACGAAGATGAACCTCAAAGAAAGCCTAAGTCTTTGGCTCTGAAGTCCAGACCTGAGAAAGCAAAAGCTCTTCAAGCTGAAGAAGAGTCAGATGAATCTGATGAAGATTCTGATGAGGATGAGCTCTCCTTGATACCCAGAAGAATAAACTGTCTATGGAAACATAGGCAAAACAAGTTCAAAGGGCCAAGAAAAGAGAAAGGTAAACAAGAGTCTGCATCTGGTCAACGAAAACCTTCTCGAAAGGAAGTCACTTGTTTTGAGTGCAAGGAGCCAGGACATTACAAGAATGAATGTCCAAAGCTGAAGGGAGACAAAAAGCCCAATAAGACTTACAGGACTAAGAAAGGGCTCATGGTGACTTTTGATGACTCAGATTCAAAAGAAGATTCTGATGAGGGACAAGAAGTTGCAGCACTCATGATAATCTTTGAGAAAAGTTGTGATCTATCATGTGATTGAATGAGCTTTGTGAATACGCATTTTGCTGTATTCTTATGCCATGATAACCTTGAATCCTAATCCTCAATTAGTATTCCTCAATGGCCTTATGATCATATACGTGAAACCCATGATTACTTGCTATTCCTGACTTGATTTCGCATGTTTGAATATGAAAGTTGATGTATGATCAAATCTGAAATTTTGTGAGAATATGATTGAAGTTGTTGGCTGGTCTTTGGCTTGTGAGGTTGAAACGGAAGCAAGGAAAAGCTTTTGGAAACCCTAGGGCCACTTGATGGTTCGGCCGAGACCTATTTTTAGGGTTTCGGTGAGTCTCTTTGCTTCCGATTCATGCACAGGTTCACATGATGTTATGCTTTATGGATTTGCTATGTATTATGTGATGAGATGCATGAGAAGGTGATTATGAATAACCATATGTGTTGTATTATGCTTATTCGAGAATTCGTTACCAAGGGTCGCTCACCTCACTGTAATTCCCAATGTGACTGTGATTGTTTTGTCATTATTTTTATTCGACGTTGAAAATTGTAAGACTCTAGGATGACATTAGAGCCTTGAACAAAGAGAAACGTGATTAATCGCTTGCAAGTAAATGAGATATATTAATGGAACATAGGTCTAGTGAAGACTATGGACCATGAGAACGATGGTGCCGTTAGAGACAAACAGTAACTTGCACGCGAGGGAGATTTTTGTGGATCATTGCGGCTCCACGTGATAAGGTTGACTGCGGTCTCCTTGAGATTTTGTGGATCATTGCGGCTCCACGTGATTTGAGGGTTGTACTGTGGGTCCCCTCCGAGAACTGTGCATCTGCGGATGTACGAGATTGGCCAAGGTGTTTTGGTGGGTTGTGTGATGTGAGGATTCGTTAGCTTAACTGACTAACTGCTATCTAAATCAAATCCATAAAGTGAATGGTTAATACTATAGTGAATTACTTTGTTATTGTGATATTTTGGAACTTGACCCTTGCACTACTTGTTTTGTGTTATTTGTGGGGGGGGGGGGGGTAGATGGTTGTTGGTCAATTCGCAAGTGTACGAATACCTCCGGGTTTTAAAATATCGAACCACAGGGATTGTGAGTGAGAATTGTTGATTTAAGCCTAAAATTTGCAAGTTCTTAAAACAGTAAAATTTAGAAATTGATTTTGGTTGATTGTGACAAAAGATTTGCAAAAGAGCAATGTTGAAAATGATGTAAATAACAATTGATGGAAAATTGCCTTGGGTTGCTGATCATCTAATCCATTTTAGTCCACTTATCCTATGCATGTGAAACCTTGATTTAACTCTTGTTGTTATAGCCTATGTACTTACTAGTTGATTCCTCACAAAAGTAATTCTCTCAAATTGAAAGTTAAGCCCAATTCCTTGTGTACTTAAACATTCATAAGAGGTATAATATCATGTATAATCAGGCCAACAAAACCCTACCCTCACTCTATGCCTAGAAGCGAGTATAGAAGGACCTATTCCAATTCATGTCCCTAAATCATAACAAATTTCATTTGATTATAATCTAGCCTATAGCAAAGGTGCACCAAAGCTAAACATGCAATAAGGAATTGAAATACAAGATTGAATCAAGACTCATGCATAGAGATAGGATTTAACAAACTAAAATTTCATAGAATCTCTTAACCCAAAGCAAAAAGAGAACTAGCCACTCATGGCTAGTGAATTCATGAAGAAAATGTAAATAAAACCTGAGAAAAAGTACAAGTTGGAAGCCTCCCTTGGCCCCAAAGTTCTCCTCAGCTCTCAAACTTGATCAAAAATGAGTAAAATGTCAAAATGTATCAAAGAAATTGGCCTAAGCCTTATTTATAGGCAAATTACACGAAGCTGGGCGCTCAGGCGCCAATTCAGAGCGCCTGAGCGCCAATTGCATGTTGAAAAACATGCCTCTGGACCCTATTGGCGCCTAGGCGCCCACTCCCAGCGCCTATGCGCTTAAGCTCGCCTGAAAAGGACTTTTTGGCTTCTGAAACTCCTCTTTTCAATCCTCTTTAAGTTCTTCATCAATTCCATGCTTCTTGGCCTTCTTTCTCCTTCAGTTTCTGCACTCCAAACCTAACCAACAAGACAAGGAAGATTCTAGAAGCTCCAAGAGCTCATTAGCACAAGAGGTCCTTCATAAAACACAACAAAACCATTCAAGTCCTAAACTTTACTTAAAATGCAAGAAAACTGCCTATAAAACTACTAAATTACCAAAACAAAATAAAGACTAAAGAAAAGAATAAAAATGCATGAGAATGCATGAAACACTACATGAGACTCAACAAAAAGACTCAAAACAAACAAAGAAATGACCCTAAAAACACTACTAAAACAGGGTCATCACACCACTATACTCAACGACAGCTCGCCCTCGAGCGTAAATAACACTCGCTTGCCCTCAAGCGCAAGAAATGCTCCCACACAAGTGCTCTCAACAGGGAATACTTCACAAAAACAGGGGGACAAAGTAATCACAACTAGTTCCAAGAGAAAGACCCAACAACCTACTTCATGCATCTTTTGAAAAGAGAAGAGTGTAGAGTCCGTTCATGAGAAGCATTTAGATCTACAAATCCTAGGATGAGATGTTCATTTAGTGCACTGAGCACACAAGCAAGTTCATAGGTCCTGAATGTCATTCACTCAATAGCAACAAAGATTAAGCATGCAAATATTCAAAGAGACTTTTAAAAGGGTTGAAACATTGGCTTGGCGAAACATGATGGTGGTTGGTCCCTAAGGGAATTCTAGGCTTTCAAGCACATTGAGTGTGGTCCTCTTCTAATAACCCCGGAGCTTACAACACACTTTTTTTTTACAAGTCTCTTGCACCCATCTTTTCAAACTTTTTTTCCTTTTTTCCAACTCCAACTTTTGGTTAGGAGTTCTTTTTCTTTCCCTTTTTTTTTCACTGATTTTTCTCTTTGGGGCAAGAGATTATTTCTCATTTTTCCAGCTCCATACAACACAACAAGGACCATCACTCCCCAATATTCCAACCAAACATCCGTCCCAAAAACTTGGCTACAACAAATTCTCCAATAAGGCTCAAATGGGACAACTAAGGACAATGTTCAAACAACAAATTCAGAATCTCAAGAAATCCTACAAGTCTCAAGAATAAAGCAAGAATCACTAAGCATGCTATGAGTGAAATCAACGCAGAACCAAGAATTGCAAGTGAGTCAGGATCCTCCAGAGAATTTTTATGGTGAAGGGTCAAAGATAGACCCTTAATGGACTCAACACCGACTCCTTTCTCAAGAGACACTCGGAAGACCGAAGTCTCCTCCTCTCTTCCCCAACATGCAATCACTCATCGCCAAAAACAACAACAAGTATTCACAAAAGCATTTTCAAAAACAGCACAAGTAGGGAAGCAAATCTATAGCTGAAAGCATGTGAGTATAGGGAAGTAAAGACCCAAAAATAAAAACAAAACCAGCTAAAACAATGCATGATCAAAAGAAAACAAAATCTACAAATTGAAAATATGCTAAAAATGCATGACCTAAACTAAGAGTAGAGTTACCTCAACATAGTCACTCCATGGGGTCATGGTCACCCCTTCCATCGCCATAATCCGGATGAACACCGGCATCATGCATCAAGCTCAAGTCTATCATCCCCTGCTCCAAGGTATTAAAATCCAAGGGCCCATTGTACCTGGGGTCTGATGTGCTACCTCCCCTCCAATGGAGGTCAAGATCCCTGTGTAGGCGATCTTGCCTCAAAAACATCCGCCCGAAAGCGGCCTCCATCCAAGCAGGAGAAGGGTCAGCACGTGGTGGAGTAACCACCTCATTCACCACCTTAACATTTTCTTCTTCCTCCTCTTCTTCTTCTTCTTCTTCTTCTTCTTCTTCTTCTTCATCTTCTTCCGCTGGCTCCTCAGGATCCTCTTCCTCTTCCTCCTCTTGAGGCATCCTCGCCGTCCATTCTTTATAAAGCTGAGCGATCCTCTCCTTACTGAGCAGAGGTGCCACTGGCAACCTCTTCTCAATAACATGGACTGGCCTCCTAGCTCTGTCCCTCACCGCATGAATCAAAGAGCAAATCAAGTGAGGAAAGATGGGTCGATGCTTGTCTTTACTCCTGTTGTAGAGGGAATAAATCTGACCAGCAATGATGGTGGCCACGTCCATAGGATGACCTCTCACGATGCAGTAGATGGCAACCAATGTAACCTCTCTAACTTCAGATTTGTTAGAGCTAGGAATGAGGGAATCCTGCAAAAATTCAGCCCAAACTCTAGCCAGCGGTGTCATATCCTTCCTTCTCACAAAAATGATCTCATCTTCAACTGCTTCCCAGTCCCGCCCAGGCCTAACAATCACTGCCTTCATGTCCTCCAAGATCTCCGGTGACTTCTCCTCTAAGAGCTCATGATAAGTGGCCTTCTCGGGGAAAAGCTCCTTCTCTTGGTCCTCCGTGAGGAGACCAAGATGCCTGCGAATGACTGCTGGATTGTAATCAATCACATATCCCCTGAACCAAGATGAGTTCACTGGTGGCCTGGACCTGTCCTCTTGATTGTCACAGTAGGTGTTCGCGTAGAACTCCCTAACCATGACCTCACAAGCAAACGGAATGGGGTTGACCCAATTCTTCCACCTCCTAATTTCCATGGCTTCCTGCATGCCCAAGAGGTCTCTCCTTCCCTCCCGATACAAAACTCCCCGCTCCTTCACACACTCCTTGTGTGCTAGGTGAGCTTGGTAAAACTCCTCCTTAATCACTGATAAGAAGCGGGAGCGATCAAAACTCCGGGAGGTGGAGGAAGAAGCTGCAGCTCTTGTGTTGGTTCTTGCTCTTTTTACAGGCATCTGCAAAATTGTTAGCCCATACACAAGCCACAAATGTTAGAAATGTTAGTTCGAAAATAAAAAGAAAAGAAAGAAGAAACTTTGTACAAAAACAAAAATAGAACAACCTAAGAGCACCCAACAAGTTTCTTAGTGATTTTGGCAAAGAGAGAAAAACTACCACAAGCACTTGCCAGAAATCGACTAAGAGAACCCATTGAGGCATTCTATCAAACACCTTATAAGCAAAAGCTAAACTAAACTAATCCACAAAATCCTAACTACCCATTCCTCACAAATTCACACCCCCTTTCTAATTAAGCACAAAACCAACCTATAAAGAACAAATACAACCCAAACCCAATTTGCACTAACACAAATTCACTCACCCTTACCCAAAAGAAGCATGCATTGCAAAACTCATGAACCAAAATGAAGGAAAGTGGAAAATGGAACTTACCTTGACTTGAGAGTGAGTGGGTGCAAGTGGAATAGACTTGATGCAATGCAGAACTTTGAAGCAAAAGGAAGAGCTAATGTGTGTGCAAGTGAGAAATGAGAAGTAGAAATCGGGTATGGAGAGAGTGGGGTGCGTTTTTATGAGAGAAATGAGAGTTAAGAGTGGGAAAATGAAAGGTTGGGGTTTTAAAACCCAAAATCTGGCAGAAAAAACGTATAAGAGCGCTCGAGCGCTCATGGGGAACGCTCAGGCGCTCATGCCAGATACAGAGGCAGTGCCTCTGCCACTAATTGGCGCCTAGGCGCCCATGAATTGGCGCCTAGGCGCTCAACCCAGTTTTTTCACAAAAATTTTACTTTTTTACTTTTTTTTTGAAATTAAACACCTAAAATACTACAAAATTAAAAGATAGAAAATAATAAAATAAAAAGAATGGGTTGTCTCCCATTTAGCCCTAGGTTATAGTCCTAGGTGGACTCTCCTTCCGATGGTGTTAGGAAGGAAATTCCTTTCCATTGATTAACTTACCACAAGTGCAAGGAAGAAACCTTGCACAAAACCTCCGGAGTAAATCCTCCCATGAGGCTATGTCCTCTTGCTCATCAAACCAAACTCTAGCCTCCCTCGTCAAAGAATGAGGGAAGAGTTTAATCTTCACTTCATCACTTGAAACACCCTCAATCTTAGCAAGGGTGCTAGCTTGGGTAAACTTCACCATATGAGCATGCAAGTTCTCGTACTTGGACCCCCCATACTTGTTACCATTAACAAGCTTGATGAGAGCCGGATGGAACTCATCAATTTGGGCATTAACTTTGGGGATCTCTTCCGAAACCTTCGACCTGCTTCTAATCACATCACAGACAAAGTCATTGTCATGGTTAGTCTCAATCATAGGATTAAAAACAGAAAACCGTACCTTTTCCTTACCAACACGGAGAATGAGGTGACCCTTGTCAACATCAATCTTAGCTCTACCAGTAGCTAAGAAAGGTCGACCAAGAATGAGAGGAATCTTCTCATCCTCCTCCATATCAAGCACAACAAAGTCTACGGGGAACACATACTTGTCCACCCGCACCATTACATCCTCCACAATCCCATATGGAGTCTTAAGGGATTGATCCGCCATTTGCAAGGAGAGCATGGTTGGGGTAACCTCTCCTAGGTTAAGCCTCTCAAACATGGTGAGCGGCATCAAATTGATGCTCGCTCCAAGATCACACAAGGCTTCCACATCCGCCATGCCTTCAATTTCCACCGGAATAGTGAAACTTCCGGGGTCCCTTCTTTTCTTTGGCATCTTCCGCTGCAAAATGGCACTACATTCCTCCGTCATCAACACCGTCTCATCTACTCCCTTCAATCTTCTTCTCTTATGCAGAATATCATTCATAAACTTAGCATATATAGGCATTTGTTCCAAAGCATCGGCAAAAGGAATACTAATATGGAGCTTTTTGAAAACTTCAACAAATTTTGAAAACTTTTTATCTAAGCTCTTCTTAGCCAATGCTCTAAGGAACGGAACCTTGCTAGTTTCAGGAGTAAGATCAACTTCCTCTCTCACCTTAATAGGCACAACTACTTCTCCTTCCACTCTATCCTCTCTCTTTTCTCCCTCTGTTTTTTCTTCAATTCATTCATCACTCTCCCACTTCTAGTGGCTATAACAGAGGCATTTTCTTGCTTAGGATTGGGGATAGTGTCGGAAGGGAATTTACCTTGAGGTCTCTCGGCTATTTGCTTGGCCAGCTGGCCAAATTGATTCTCAAGATTCTTGATAGCCGCCTCTTGATTCTTGTAATTATTCTCTGTCCAGTTGATGAAAGTTTCCACCAACTCTTCTAAGCTCTTCTTGGAACCACTACCTTCACCTTCTCCTCGCTCTTGAGGTTGTCTTGAGCTTTGGCCTTGGAATCCTTGGCTAGGAAATTGTCTTTGAAAACCATTTCCTTGCCCACTACCACCTTGTCTCCAAGAAAAATTAGGGTGATTCCTCCATCCTAGATTGTAAGTATTTGAAAATGGGTCATTCCGAGCTTGACCCATAGCCTTCACTTCCTCCTCCGGTCTAGTCTCTGTGCATTCTTCGCTGTCATGTGGCCCTCCACAAGTCACACACTCCACTTTGGCAACTCGACCACCAATCTTGGTAGTCTTCATTTGATTTTGAATCTCATTCATTTGCTTGGAAAGTTGCTTGTTGGAGGCCATAAGTTGATCATAAGCTTCAACCTCAAGGACTCCTCTTCGGGCCTGGCGATCATTACTAGAGTTCATGGCTCTTATAGCCATTTTTTCAATCAACTCATACCCCACTTGTGGAAGTAAGGCATCGAACTCTCCACTTGAAGCCGCATCCAAACCAAACCTCGAAGAATATTGGAGACCATCATAGAACTTTGCTACTTGTTCAGCTTGAGTAAGGTTATGTTGAGGACACCTCCTCAAGAGCTTCTTGAACCTCTCCCAAGCTTCATAGAGATTCTCATCGGTGGATTGAGCAAAAGTCATGATGTCATTCTTGAGCTTCCTCAAGAGGGCTCTCGGAACAAACCTTGTGGTGAACTTCTCAGCCAAGTCTTCCCAAGATGTAATGCTACCTTGGGGCTGTGAATTCAACCACTCTTCAGCAGTATCCCTCAATGAAAAAGGGAATAAACTCAAGCGGATGGTGTCCGCTGAAACATTCTGAACTCTGTAGGTGTTGCAATTGCGGATAAACCACTCCATGTGTGCATGAGGATCTTCAAGAGCACCTCCACCATACTGATTTTGGCTCACCAAGTTGATGAATGCCGGCCTCAGCTCAAAGTTTCCCGTGCCATCGGAGGAAACTATGCTGCCCGGATAATCGTAGCTCATGGCAGTCGAGGTGAGGTCTCTAAGAGAACGATTAGCATTCTCCAATTCTTGCTCTTGAAGTCTTTGAGCAAGAGCCTCATTCACTCTTTCTTCAATGTGGGCTTGCATCTCCTCCTCCGTCATATGGGCAGCCATGGCGGCTAACTCAACAGCTCTTTGTTGAGCTCGTCGACGATGGAGGGTGCGTTCTGGCTCCGGATCAAACAGCAGTGGATCCGTGCCAAGACTACCGTGCATAAACTGAAATCACAAAACAGAGAAAAGGTTAGTAACACCTATTCAATGCAATGCTTAGTAACACAAACAAACAAACTCTTTAACTTAAATCGAAAACCACAAACAATCCCCGGCAACGGCGCAAAAAACTTGTTGGTCAATTCGCAAGTGTACGAATACCTCCGGGTTTTAAAATATCGAACCACAGGGATTGTGAGTGAGAATTGTTGATTTAAGCCTAAAGTTTGCAAGTTCTTAAAACAGTAAAATTTAGAAATTGATTTTGGTTGATTGTGACAAAAGATTTGCAAAAGAGCAATGTTGAAAATGATGTAAATAACAATTGATGGAAAATTGCCTTGGGTTGCTGATCATCTAATCCATTTCAGTCCACCTATCCTATGCATGTGAAACCTTGATTTAACTCTTGTTGTTATAGCCTATGTACTTACTAGTTGATTCCTCACAAAAGTAATTCTCTCAAATTGAAAGTTAAGCCCAATTCCTTGTGTACTTAAACATTCATAAGAGGTATAATATCATGTATAATCAGGCCAACAAAACCCTACCCTCACTCTATGCCTAGAAGCGAGTATAGAAGGACCTATTCCAATTCATGTCCCTAAATCATAACAAATTTCCATTTGATTATAATCTAGCCTATAGCAAAGGTGCACCAAAGCTAAACATGCAATAAGGAATTGAAATACAAGATTGAATCAAGACTCATGCATAGAGATAGGATTTAACAAACTAAAATTTCATAGAATCTCTTAACCCAAAGCAAAAAGAGAACTAGCCACTCATGGCTAGTGAATTCATGAAGAAAATGTAAATAAAACCTGAGAAAAAGTACAAGTTGGAAGCCTCCCTTGGCCCCAAAGTTCTCCTCAGCTCTCAAACTTGATCAAAAATGAGTAAAATGTCAAAATGTATCAAAGAAATTGGCCTAAGCCTTATTTATAGGCAAATTACACGAAGCTGGGCGCTCAGGCGCCAATTCAGAGTGCCTGAGCGCCAATTGCATGTTGAAAAACATGCCTCTGGACCCTATTGGCGCCTAGGCGCCCACTCCCAGCGCCTAGGCGCTTAAGCTCGCCTGAAAAGGACTTTTTGGCTTCTAAAACTCCTCTTTTCAATCCTCTTTAAGTTCTTCATCAATTCCATGATTCTTGGCCTTCTGTCTCCTTCAGTTTCTGCACTCCAAACCTAACCAACAAGACAAGGAAGATTCTAGAAGCTCCAAGAGCTCATTAGCACAAGAGGTCCTTCATAAAACACAACAAAACCATGCAAGTCCTAAACTTTACTTAAAATGCAAGAAAACTACCTATAAAACTACTAAATTACCAAAACAAAATAAAGACTAAAGAAAAGAATAAAAATGCATGAGAATGCATGAAACACTACATGAGACTCAACAAAAAGACTCAAAACAAACAAAGAAATGACCCTAAAAACACTACTAAAACAGGGTCATCAATGGTCGTGAAGATAACAGCGACGACCCATTCCTGGGAGGTGAAGCTGTATGATGAGGAGAGGGAGCGGGCCTGGACGTCCGACACGTCCGGGGTCCGCCGGGTTTATGTCGGCGATGTCAAACTCACAGGAAAGGATAAGCAGGGCAACATAGTGGAAATTCAACGGATGACAGGGAAGATCACCATGCCTTATCCACCATCGAGGTTTTACTACCCATAAGATGTAGGTTCGCAGGCCGATTCAGTGGAGATAGATCCTTCAGAAGAAGTTGCTGCTGAAGTCCAAGTCCCAGCGGAACAGATGGTGGTTCCAGTTCAGGAGCCAGTTGAAGAACCCAAACTTGATGAGCATGTGGAGTCGACCAACCGTGTTCCCGCAATACCGGATTGGTGGGGCGATGAGAATGCTTGTTGTATCTTTGGTTCTTACGACCTTCCACTAGAGCCACTTCCAGAAGCTGAGCCGCCTCTGAAGAAGCGCCGTCAGGACAAGGATTTAGTTTGAGCTGAGTTTATTGAGATCTCCAGTGACGACGAAGACTGAGCTGGAGGGTAGTTTGATTTCGGAACCTGAGAGCGGACGCATCGAGTTTTGATTTACTTTCGATTTTTGTTGAACTTTTCCTATTATGGTTTGATTACTCTTTAGTTGTAATACAGTTGATAATTTTCAAATGTGGTTTTTACACTCATGGGTGTGGCCACCGTACTTTTATTTCAATTACAAGTTTTATTTTAGTTATATCGGTTATTTGTATTTATCCGTGCCCTTCGATCTTAATTGGTTTACAATTAAAGTTAAGAGGTTTTCAGTGAAACGAATCTTTGTCACTAATTAATGATTAATAATTGAATCGACGAAAATTCTTTACGAAAACCCATGGTGTTTAGTTACTGTGTGACACTCGATAAATCGGGGCGTTACAGAGCTTGTCAGAAAGAACAGAACAACCGACAATGAGAAAAAGAAGGTCACTAGCTACATTCCCTTTGGCAGACTCCTTTCTGATATTTTTGTAGAGAACGGTCTAGTTCAGTTTCTGAAGGATGCCAACTTCACTGATGATCTTACTTCAACCTATGGAGATGCGTTGAATGCTAAGAACCTCAGGAATATGGGGATTCTAGAGAGGTTGCAAGTAGTTCCAGTTGATGAGGCTCTAGAAGCTATCATCAAGACCAGAAATAAAGTTGAAGATTATCCTCTCTGGACTAAGCAAGACAATCCAGAAGCAGTCTTGAAGTATCTAAACATGATGGCAGAAGAGGACTCGGAGTTTGACACTCAGGAGTTTCTTCAAAATCTTCCAGACGCTCCTCCTGAGATAGATGCTCCTAAGGGCAGAAAACACAAGAGGTCAGAATCTTCTGAACCTGAGAAGGAGAAGAAGAAGAAGCATAAGAAGAAGCCGAAGACAGAATCCAAGGCAACAACTTCTCATCTGGCGACGCATACTTCTCCCATAACTTTGGCAAGAACATCTGCAAGGATTTCAGGTAATTCAATTGCTTCTGCTTGCATTTCTAATACTACTCGACTTAGTGCACTTTCTTATGAACCCCTTCTTCCTCAACCTCCTAGATCTTCAACCTTCACATACTTAACCACACCTTTCCCCACAAATCTACTTGTCATCACCCCTTCACATATGACAATCATTCCTGAACAACAATCTGCCACTTCACAATCCACTCATTCTAGTGAAGAGACTGTCTCTTCTGGACCAATGCCAATTTCTGTGGCTCCACCTTTCAACAACCTCAACCTTTACAATCATCAATTTCTGATGATTCCAACGTCTCTCTCTCCAACTACTCACCTGTAAATTCTTATGATTTCGTCTTCTCAAACACTTCTGATCAGATGCTGTTGGTACATGTTGCCTTGCATTTTGTCAAAACAACCGATTGTCGAAGCAGATGCCGTGGCATCTGATTCCGTGAAGCTAGGGCATCAGTCCTCAGCTTGAGTTTCTGTTGTGGGCCCTCTGAAGATTTGTTGCAGATATAATTTACGTGTGACTTGGGGATCAAGTAGCTATTCCAGAAGGGTTTATGTTTATGGGTTGTTATTTGTTGAAACAATCTTTGTTAAAAGATTGGTTTCTATCTTTACTTGTGCAATAAGTAAACAAAATCTATCAAGATTGCGTTTTGAATTGCTGTTGCTGCAATCTGTTACTTCAGCCCATGCTAACCCTAGAGCCCATGCTACCGCTGCTGAAGTCTATAAAAGGATGAAGACCACCGAAGCTAATAGAGAGAGATCAAATGTTTTAGGATTTGTGATTGTGCTTTGTCCTTTGTTAGTTGTGAATCTTCTTTGCTCACTGATTCTATAAAGCAAAGAAGGGTTCTGTGTTGTTTGATTGCGTTCAAACTCTGATTGTTCATTGTGATCACCAGTCACTGTGGCAGTGATTGAGAGAAAGTGAGAGGGGCTCTCATACTTAGGTTGAGATTCTAAGTAGAAATACACTGGGTAGATTAGGAAGTGAACTATGAACTGTTGTGTTCATGAGTGTCTGTAATTCCTGAATCTTGAGATAGTGGATTTCCTTTCTTTGGGTGCAAACCCTCCAGCCGTAGGTGAAAGTTTTCACTGAACTAGGTTAACAATTCCTGTGTTTTGTTGTTTCTGTTTTAAGTTCTGTTTTACTGTTAAGCGATTGTCGATCCTATTGTCCCAGCATCGTGTAGGACATTCGTACTACAGGGAACGTGAATTACAATTGGTATCAGAGCAGGCACCCTGTTCTGGTTGGGTGAGCTCCAGGGAGTTTGAAGGGAATTGGCAAGCAAGGAGGGAGTTTGAAGGGAATTGGCTTTGACTACAGAACAACAAACAAAGAAGATCAGAAAGGTTCAAAGAAATTTGTGTCTGCTGCAAAACAAACTGAATTCAAGAAGCCCAGAAATTATCAGTTGTCAGATCCATTGCCTCGACATGTGCCTCTGCATGTGAACCCCCGACTTAAGTTTGGCAAAACAGTACCTTGGAAGTGTCACTACTATGGTAGGAATGGTCATATAAAGCCCTACTGTTTCAGGTTATATGGTTATCCTCAGATGCACTGTAAGACCCAAGATTTTAAGCTTAGGATCAGTGGAAGAGATTTCCATTTACCAGTAGGTTTGATGCATGGCGAAGGGAAACCTGAACGAAAGTTTATTAAATGAAATATATTTATGAAGGAGAAAGTTCAGGAAAAGTTCAAGGATTGCATTACGATCGATAAAAGTTATAGCACGATCGTTTTACGCTTAAACCTAGGTCAGAAACCCGAGTATATAGCTAATTTTCACTTTTAGGCACGACGGAAGTTAATTCCAAAAATCTTCAGAGAAATGTTAGAACTTCTCTTTTTCCATATATCAAAATCGTTTCGAGGCGAAACTCTAGGATCTACGAACGTCCGATTCCAATCATCGGAAGTTTGCCGAAACCGAATCCCTGGTATTTCAAAACCCTAGAATCACCCGACTATGGGGACTTTTTCTATTCAGAGCTTCAAATGAATATTCTACACGCGTACACCCATTTCTCTTGATGATTTCAATCTTTCTTCCGAAGGAAGTTTTCTATTCCGACATTCGATGCAAAAAGCAACTTATCGGGTAAAATAGTTTTATACCGACTATGCATTAGTTGCCAAAAATACAAGGAGACCTCTTTATAGTTTTGGAATTCTTTTGCCAAAACATATCTATTAATTCACGGAGAATGACGCCGGAAAAATCAGATTCGCGAAACTTTCATTTTCCCGCGATTTGCCATCTTCTATATATAGCAAGCAAGTGAGAAGAAATCACAAAACTCCACCATTTTCAACCCATTCAAGGCCGCGAGTTTGCATAGGAGAGGAGGAGGAGAGATTTTCTTCATTTCTTGCTTGATCGTCGATCAATCAGTTGCTACTTCAAGGCTTCGAGGTATAGTCGCTAATCCTTACCTCTGATCGCTTTTTCCATAGCTTTTATGTAGAGTTTTCTGAGCTGATAGTTTATGGGTTTTTGCAAAACTATCCTGAATCTTTCATTTCTGATTCTAAACCTCTTCTATATGTGCCCAAGATCACTTCTGCCGGATTAGATTTTCCGTTATGTCGCCGGAATTCCGTCGGAATCAATTTTAGCCTTAAATACCCATTTTTGGAGTTTTTGAGGTAAAGCTTCAACCTTTAGGCTAAAAACTATCGCCTTAGCTTAGTGTTAGTAGGATTAGTTGTCATAAACGTCGTTGGTGACGTCCCTGCAAAATTTTATTTTTTGGGATTTCAGTTTTGAAAATCCTAAGTTAAAAATCATGACCAAAATACCCCTGTGACAGTTTTTGATCCGATAATTTTTCCGAGTTCAGAATACCCTTAGTTACGGCTAATGATAGCATAGGAACCAAGTTTGATCGAAGAAAAATCGAGCCCCATAATTACCTAAAGTGGCCGTGAGCTATTAAGGGGGAGGAGGAAAATTTCCTTTTCCGAAAACTTGTCTTTCGCGCTAGATTATCGTACCTTAGAGTATAGATTACTTCGTGTAACCTTAGTAAGTATCGATAGCTTAGTTCTCGATAGATTCTGATAGTATTTCTGTGACTTTGCTTTAAAGGAACTTTTGAGGAATTTCCTGAGGAGCAACGCTTTGCTTGTGAGGAAGAGTTAGAAGATAATCCTGGAGAATCTGCAGGTGAGGGCTTCTCACTGAATCTCTAGTTAATGCTTAGGGTCGATGTTTCGACATTGTTTACTGTTTATGCACTGGAATTGTGTGTGATTGGAAAATGTTTTCTGAGGCTTCGGCTGACAATGTAGATGATTCATCTACTGAATGTTTTTGAGATTGTCTTACATGCTATGTGCTATGTGGGTAATCTAGGATGTGTGGTGCATGCTTTAAATGCTAAGTGCTAAGTGTTTATGATGCGATTTATTGATATATGACATGATGTTGATTGATGGTGCTGAGTTATTTATGCTTTAGCAATGAAATCTGAGTTTCTGAATAGTGAGAATAGCGGGCAGGTCATGCCGATTTTATTTTGAGAGTTTTGAGAAAGTTTGATAGGACGAACGAGGTTCAGGCCTTAATTTTGTTTAGTGGATCGAGACATCCTCTGGAAGCGACTTGGGATTGGGAGATCCTGCAAATGTATAAGACTTGCGATAAGACAAAATGGAATCTATTTTATAAAGAAAATTCATAAGACATTAAATAACCTCAAAATCTTTAAGTAATGATAACAACCTCGAAGGAAGGCATTGGAAGTCAAATCATGGTTTTGGAAAAGCGAGGAGTGTCGTCGGATCCAAGTGTTGAGGAGTTTGGTAAGTTCTGAGTATGTTGGTACTTCTTCGCTCGTTGAGCAATTTGTTAGCCATCCAAGGGATGAGCCGAGAAGCTTCACTGAGGCTACTCCACTGAGGCGTGAGACCTTGTGGAAAGCATGGAACTCCACTGAGGCGTGAGACCTTGTGAGAGCATGAAACTTCACTGAAGCGTGAGACTTCGTGCAAGTGTGTAAATTCACTGAGGCGTGAGACCTTGTGAAAGCATAAAACTTCACTGAAGCGTGAGACTTTGTGAATGTGTGAGACTCCACTGAAGCGTGAGACTTCGTGTGAGCATTGATGACTCGAATAGTTATCGTGAGTGTTTGCACTCATTTTATGATTATTGTACTTTGTCGCAGAATCGACTTTTACCTTAGGGTAAGCTTTTAGAAACTTTAATTTACCTAGAACACGTGGCGACGAATCGAGTGAGGTCGGAGACGTTGTTTGGCAAATCACATTGCACTCATGCATACATAGGAGGTTAATACACGGCGTGATACCGGACCTCGGTGGATTGGAGGTTAATACACGGCGTGATACCGGACCTCGGTGGATTCCAAAATGGTCATAAGACCCGGATTTCCGCGTAAGAGCGCTATTAGGCGACTCTTAGTAGCAGACCGAAATGGCAGGCCTTCGGGTTTTATGCTGATCTGACTACATGATGATGTTGGAGTAAGAGGCATCACGGGCCGAAATGGCACCACCGTGGCTGGTGAAGGGCTGATCCGATGATGTCCATCCGTTCCGGATTGCATATTGGTTGACTGGGTTAACCTGCATATCATTTCATGCAACATGCATACTGACATAGTTGATGAGTGTGTTTGATACTTGTTAGTTCTACTTGATGCATGTTAACTGTGTTTTACTGTCGTTATATTCTTTGTGGAAATATGCAACCCTAGGATGTTATCCCTAGTTATAAGCCTAAGTGGCTACTCTATTATCTGTATCTATCCTTGCTATTATTTACATAATTCGTTGGAGTTGACCCTCGCGTCTTCTGTGTGTGCTTTGGCGGACAAACGCCCTTTGTCAGATGTCTTTGGCGGACTGGTTCGCGACGGTTCACCCTTCGGGGGAATCTAGAGTTGGGATGCTGGAACAGGAGCGCATCGCGATAGCGAGCGGAGGACGGATGGTGTACATAGACTAGGTCGTTCTGGATTTTGAATTCGGACGACGATCATGCTAGCATGTAGGTTTTAGTGCTGGTGTGAGCTCCTCGAGATGGGATTAGTGTAGGAGTAGAGTCTTAGCTCTGAACATCATTTGTTTTCTTTGGGGACAGGTTAGTTTCCCACCTATAGCTTTTTGTGTGGTTCTTTACGAGAATCACAGAGAGTTGGTTGGACTTAGGAGGTCTTGCTTCAGGCCGATGGGCCAGCTTATTCTCAGTTTTGAGGGATGGTGTTGCGGACACTTGACCTTTCTTGTGAATTGTACCTTTTGCCTTCGGGCGTTACACTTTTCTTTCTGTCACTGGAGGTTTACTCGTGACGAGGTTACTACTACAGCGGGGGCTGTTTATATATTGTATATTAGTTCTGATTATTGTTATTGTTGGGTTTTATTTAATTCAGTCTTGTCTTAGTTATTATCGAAAAAAAATATTTCACGTTTTTCCGCATTATGTTTACTTTTGGTTACTAAAGTGACGCCACCGAAATCGGGGTGTTACATGCACAATAATATTAAGGCCTCAAAGCCTATTCAGATGAGGAAGCAATGGAAGCCCAATGGTGAAATCAAATGTCAGGTAGCCTACACATCTTTCAGAGCATCATCAAGGGAAGACTGGTATTTTGATAGTGGCTGTTCAAAGCACATGACAGGGAACAAGAGCTTCTTTCAAGACATCAGAAGTCACTCAACCAACTATGTCACTTTTGGAGATGGAGCTAAAGGAAAGATCAAGGGAGTAGGAAAGCTTGTTAGCACAGAATCTCCCAACTTGAATAATGTGTTACTTGTCAATGGTTTAACTGCCAACCTGATCAACATAAGTCAACTGTGTGATCAAGGGTATGATGGGAAGTTCAATAAGATAGAATGTGTTGTGACCACTGATGATGACAAAGTTGTGATGAGAGGAGTCAGGTCAAAAGACAACTGTTATATGTGGACATCAGAGGAAAAAGCTCATGTTTCTAGATGTTTGTTAACCAAAGAAGATGAGGTAAATGTATGGCATCAAAGACTAGGACATCTCAACTACAGGAGCATGCAAAAGGTTATTGCTGATAAAGCAATAAGAGGCTTGCCCAATCTAAGCTTGGGAGAAGGAAAGCTTTATGGAGAATGTCAGATTGGTAAACAAACCAAAGTGTCACACAAGATGCTCCAGCATCAGACCACAACAAAGGTTCTGGAATTGCTTCACATGGATCTCATGGGTCCTATGTAGGTTGAAAGCTTGGGAGGAAAAAGGTATGTGTTTGTCTGTGTAGATGACTTTTCAAGGTATACATGGGTTGAATTTATGAGAGAAAAATCAGAGACTTTTGAAATATTCAAGAACCTATGTTTGAGACTTCAGAATGAGAAGGACTGTGTGATTGTGAGAATCAGAAGTGATCATGGAAGGGAGTTTGAGAATTATAAGTTCTTGGAGTTTTGTGGAACAGAAGGTATTAGTCACGAGTTTCCTGCCCCCATCACCCTACAGCAGAATGGAATTGTTGAAAGGAAAAATAGAACTCTTCAGGAATCAGCTAGAGTAATGTTACATGCTAAGAAGATTCCACACCAGTTCTGGGCTGAAGCTATGAGTACTTCCTGTTATATTCACAATAGAGTCACCATCAGGGAAGGGACATCCTCTACTCAATATGAGCTATGGAAAGGAAGGAAGCCTTCTTTAAAATACTTTCACATGTTTGGAAGTAAATGCTATATTCTTGCAGATCGTGATCCCAGGAGGAAGCTTGATCCAAGAAGTGATGAAGGGATTTTCATGGGGTATTCTATGAACAACAAAGCTTATAGAGTTTTTAATTCTCGCACGAGGACCATGATGGAATCTGTGAATGTGAATGTGGATGATGAACCAAGCAAGTAGGAAGAAGCAAATTTGAATGAAGATGATGATGGTGCAGATGTTCCAGCCGATGCTCCGACAACCATCCTTGACAATGATTCAGAGTCAAGTGCTGATGAAAAAGAGGACAAAGATATCCAATCAAATAAAGCTCCATCAATTAGGGTTCAGAAGAATCACCCTCAAGAAAACATCATTGGTAATCTTCAAGAAGGGGTGACTACCAGATCCAGAAGTCTTATTGCTCATGGTTGTTTCATCTCTAAGATAGAACCCAAGAATGTCAATGAAGCTCTCACTGATGAATACTGGATAAATGCCATGCAAGAGGAGCTAGAACAATTCAGGAGAAATGAAGTGTGGGAATTAGTGCCTAGACCAGAAGAAGTAAACATCATTGGCACTAAGTGGATCTTCAAGAACAAATCAGATGAAACTGGAACAGTCACAAGGAATAAAGCAAGGCTAGTTGCTCAAGGATATACTCAGATAGAAGGGGTTGATTTTGATGAGACCTTTGCTCCAGTAGCTAGACTGGAATCTATAAGACTCTTGTTAGGTGTTGCTTGTCTTTTGAAGTTCAGACTCTATCAGATGGCTGTGAAGAGTGCTTTTCTGAATGGCTATTTGAGTGAAGAAGTTTATGTTGAGAAACCTAAAGGATTTATAGATCCACATCATCCAGATCATGTGTACAAACTGAGGAAAGCCTTGTATGGTTTGAAGCAAGCACCTAGGGCTGGGTATGAAAGGTTAACTGAGTTTCTTGTAAGCAATGGTTACTGTAAGGGAGGAATTGACAAAACTCTGTTTGTGAAGAATGAAAAAGGAAAGCTCATGATAGCACAGATTTATGTGGATGACATTGTTTTTGGAGGAATGTCGAACTCGATGGTGGAGCAATTCGTCCGAAAAATGAAATCAGAATTTGAGATGAGCTTAGTTGGTGAATTGAATTATTTCCTAGAGTTACAAGTCAAACAAATGGAGGATTCTATGTTCATATCACAGAGTAAGTATGCTAAAGGATTAGTCAAGAAGTTTGGTCTTGAAAAGGCTGGTCACAAGAGAACTCCTGCTGCTACACATGTCAAACTGTCCAAGGATGAGAAAGGAGAAAATGTTGATCAAAGTCTCTATAGAAGCATGATTGGAAGCTTGTTGTATCTTACTGCTAGCAGACCAGGCATCACCTTTACTGTTGGTGTATGTGCTAGATATCAAGCAGCTCCTAAGGCAAGTCATCTGCTACAAGTCAAGAGAATTATCAAGTACATCAATGACACAAGTGACTATGGTATTCTCTATACTCATGATACAAATTCTTCTTTAGTTGGATTTTGTGATGTGATGACCCTAGTTTAGTAGTGTTTTTAGGGTCATTTCTTTGTTTGTTTTAAGTCTTTTTGTTGAGTCTCATGTAGTGTTTCATGCATTGTCATGCATTTTTATCTTTCTTTGTGTTTTTATTTTGTTTTTGTATTTTTGTAGTTTTATAAGGACTTTTCTTGCATTTTAAGTAAGTTTAGGACTTGCGTGATTTTCTTATGTTATTTGAGGGTCCTCTTTGCTAATGAGCTCTTTGAGCTTCTGGATATTTTCCTTGGCTTGTTGGTTTTGTTTTCAGATCAGAAACTGAAGGAGAAGGAAGGCTAAGAAGCATGGAATTGAAGGAGGGGTTAAAGAGGCTTCAAGAGGAGTTACAGAGAAGCTAAAAAGCCTTTCCAGCGAGCTTGGAGCGCCTAGGCGCTGGGAATTGGCGCCTAGGCGCTAGTTATATTTTTTGAGCCTTCTTGAATTGGCGCCTTGGCGCTGGGAATTGGCGCCTAGGCGCTGGAAACCTTCCAGAGAGCATGTTGTCAGCTGGAATTGGCGCTTAGGCGCTCTGAATTGGCGCCTGAGCGCCCAGACTCGCCTGTTTTGCCTATAAATTGGTTTTTAGACATTTCTCTTGGGACCTTTTGTCATTTTATCATATTTTCATAAGTTAGAAGTAGGGTTAGGCTCTGGAGCTTGAGGAGAAGCATTCTCCAAGTCCATGTTCCAGGTTTTATCCTTATTTTCTTGTATGGATTCTATAGCCATGCTTGGCTAAACCCCTTTTGCTTTGGGTTCTTTGTAAGACTTATGATGTTTTAATCTTAATTCCTATTTCTATTCATGATTCCTCTGAGTAAACCCTTGAATCCCATATCCATGCTTTATGTTTCAAGTTAGAACATGTGCTAGCTTTATACTTTTCTATAATAGAACGGAAGTTTGTTATAGATTAGGGACTTGTTGTGGGATTACCTCTTGTATACTTGCTACTAGGAATAGAGGAAGGGTTGGGGTTTGTTGGCCTGAATTGCATGCTTAATGCCTTTAGCATATGTTTAGGTTATCAAGGAATTGTTCTTATCTTTTGGCTTGAGAGGATTGTCTATGCGAGGCATCGATAGATGATTGATTAGGCTAGAGCATCAAGGAGAGACTCAGAGTTTTGTGGATAGAATAGGTTGATTAGAACTGAATTAGTCAAGCAAGAACCCAAAGCATTCTCACCATTCATTATCACACACTTATCTTTGTTAGCTTTCTAATTAAGTATCACAACAATCAATCAACCTTTAAAACTGAATTTTACTCGCTTTTTAACCTTGAACTTGACTCTTAAACTGAATTCACATTCCAATTCTCTGTGGTTCGATAATTTAAAACCCGGAGATATCTGTGCACTTGCAGATTGACCAACAAGTTTTTGGCGCCGTTGCCGGGGAATTGTTTGTGGTTTTTGGTTTAAGTTTTTAGTTTGTGGTTTTATTTTTTGCTTTATTCTTTGTCTAGAATTGGTGCTACTAATCTTTCTCTGTTTGAGTGTCACACGTTCAGGTTGCTCTCGAGAGAGACACCGTCATGGGTGGCCATATGACGGAGGAGGAGATGCAAGCCCATATCGAGGCAAGAATCCAAGAAGGGATCACCCTCCGATTATGTGAACAAAAAGTTGAGAATGCCAACCGGTCTCTTCGGGAACTCACTTCGGCTATCATGAGTTATGACTATCCCGGGAGCATTGTCTTTTCCGAGGGAGTGGGAAACTTTATGTTGAGACCGACATTCATTAACTTGGTGAGCCAAAACCAATATGGTGGAGGTACTTTGGAAGATCCACATGCTCACATGGAGAGGTTCATCCGGAATTGCAACACTTACCGGGTGAACAATGTTCCGGCGGATGCAATTCGGTTGAGCTTGTTTCCATTTTCTTTAAAGGACACCACTGAGGAATGGCTGAATTCTCAACCTCAAGGGAGCTTCACTACTTGGGAAGACTTAGCGGAAAAGTTCACAACAAGGTTCTTCCCAAGAGCCCTTTTGAGGAAATTGAAAAAAGACATCATGAATTTTGTGCAACCCACTGAAGAAAATCTCTATGAAGCTTGGGAGCGCTTCAAGAAGCTCTTGAGGAAATGTCCTCAACACAATCTCACCCAAGCTGAATTGGTTGCAACATTTTATGATGGTCTACAATACTCTTGGAGGTTTGGCCTAGATGCGGCTTCAAATGGCGAGTTCGATGCTCTTCCCCCACGAGCGGGGTATGACTTAATAGAAAAGATGGCAGTGAAAGCCATGAACTCTGAAAATGATCGCCAAACCCAAGGAGTAAGTTTGAAGTGGAAGCTTACGACAAGCTCTTGGCCTCCAATAAGCAAATCTCCGAACAAATGGCGGAGATTCAAAATCATATAAAGGCGACCAATTTGGTCGGTGCTACAGTAGCCAAAGTGGAATGTGTGGCTATTGGAGGGCCTCATGTTAGTAAATTTTGTACCATGAATAATCAAGGTTTCCGAGGTCAAAGCTCTGGACTATCTTAACAAGTCCAAGAGCAAGTTGGTGAAAATGATGGTGGCAAGAAGAGTTTGGAGGAGTTGGTGGAGACTTTCATCAACCGCATGAAGAACAACTACAAGAGCCAAGAGGTGGCTATAAAGAACTTGGAAAGTCAAATTGGCCAGCTGGTCAAGCAAATGGCCGAGATACCTCAAGGTAAGTTTTCTCCCGATTCTTTAGTTTTCTCTAAACAAGAAAATTCTGCTGTGGTTACCACTAGGAGTGGGAGAGTGTTACACGAGTCAAAAAAACAAGTTGAGGGTGAGAAAAATGAGAAGGTAGAGCAAAAAGATGAGGGTGTCATGGAGAAGAGAGTGAGTGAACCGGTGAAAGCTAGAGTTGTGAGTAATCCTTCTCCTGAACTTAGCAAGATTCCATTCCCCAAGGCTTTGGTTAAGAAAAATCTGGATAAACAGTTTTCCAAGTTTTTGGAGGTTTTTAAGAAACTCCACATCAATATTCCTTTTTCCGAAGCCTTGGAGCAAATGCCAATCTACGCTAAGTTCATGAAGGATATCCTAAGTAAAAGAAGGAAGTTGAGTGAGGTTGATGAAACTATTATGATGACCGAGGAGTGTAGTGCCATTTTGCAAAGAAAAATGCCTAAGAAGAGAAGGGATCCTGGGAGTTTTACTATCCCAGTGGAGATTGAGGGGTTGACTGTTGTTGAAGCTTTGTGTGATTTGGGAGCGAGCATCAACTTGATGCCGCTTAGCATGTTTAGAAGGCTGAACTTAGGAGAGGTCACCTCGACCATGCTCTCCTTACAAATGGCGGACCGATACCTAAAAACACCTTATGGGATCATTGAAGATGTGATGGTTAAGGTTGATAAGTATGTGTTCCAAGTTGATTTTGTGGTGCTAGACATGGAGGAGGATGCAAAGATTCCTCTCATTCTAGGCCGACCCTTCTTAGCCACTGGTAGGGCTAAAATTGATGTTGAAAAGGGTCAGCTCATTCTCAGAGTTGGTGAGGACAAGGTAAGATTTTCGGTTTTCAATTCTAATTTGCAAACTAACATTAATGATGGTTTTGTTTGTGATATGATCAAAAGCTTGTCCAGGTCTTCAAGGGAGACCCCCAAGGTAAGTGAAAAAGATGTTGAGCTTAATAAAGCTCTCATCAAGCTTGTTAGTGAAAACAAGTATGTGGGGTCTAAAGATGAGAATTTCCAAGCCCACATGGCTCGATTCACACAAGCTAGTCACCTTGTAAAAATGGAAGGTGTGACTAGTGATGAGCTCAAGGTTAAGCTCTTCCCTCACTCCTTCAAGGGGGGAGCAAGGATTTGGTACGATGGTTTAGATGATACCCTCTCTTGGGAGGAGATGTTCCAAAGGTTTTGTGCAAGGTACATACCTTGCACATGTGGAAGAAATATTGATGGTAAGGAATTTCCTTCCTAACACCAAAGGAAGGAGAGTCCACCTAGGACTATAACTTAGGGCTGCTTGGGAGACAACCCAAGTCTTGTTTTATTTCGCTTGTTTGTTTGTTGCATTTTGTAGGAGGAGAGAGCATGCAACTCAATAGCGGGAGGCGGTTCTATAGCCTCCATGCTTGACTTGGAGAGGAGGTGTATCTCTTTCCTTTAAGATAATTCATGCATTTTTAGCATATTTTCTCTTTGTAGAACTTTCTTTTCTGTTTCATCATGCATAGTAAGTTAGAGTCAGTTTTTTGGGTCTTTACTTCCCTATACTCACATGTTTTTGCCCTTAGTTTTGCTCTCTAACATGTTGCTAGTTTTGAAAACGTTTTTGTGAATACTTGTGTTTTCTTTTGGGGATGAGTGATTGCATGCTTTGGGGAAGAGAGGAGGAGACTTTGGTCTTCCGAGTGTTTCTTAAGGATAGAGTTGGTGTGAGTCCATAAGGGTCCATCTTTGACCCTTCACCATAAAATTTCCCTGGAGGATCCTGACTCACTCGTACTTCTTGGTTCTGTATTGATTTCACTCTTTGCATGCTTTGTGATACTTGCACAATTCTTGAGACTTGTAGGTTTTTGAGCTTCAGAGTTGTTGGTTTGAACATTGTCCTTAGTTGTCCCATTTGAGCCTTATTGGAGAATTTGTTGTAGCCAAGTGATTGGGACGGATGTTTGGTTGGATTTTGGGGAGTGTTGGTCCTTGCATTGTTTTGGATCTAAGTAAAGTTGAAAGTATCTCTTGCCCCAAGTGAAAAATATTGAAAAAGAAGAAAAATAAAAAGAAAAGAACTCCTAATCAAAGTTGGAGTGCAAAAAAGAAAAGAAAAGAAAGTTGAGAAAGGTGTCAAGAGACTGGTGCTTGTAAAGTTTGTTGATGAAAGCTTCGAGGTTATGTGATTGGACCACACTCAATAGTTTTGAAGCCTAGTCTTCCTTAGGGACCAACCACCTTGTACTTCACCAAGTCAACATTTCAACCCTTTGAAGTCTCATTGAATTTGTGCATGTTTGATCTCTGTTGCTCTTGAGTGAATGATATCCAGAACCTATGAACTACTTGTGTGCTTAGTGCACTTAATATATATCTCATCCTAGGAATTTTAGATCTATATGCTTCTCATGATGGACTCTACACTCTCCTTTATCTAAAAGTTGCATGAAGTTGATTGTTGTGTCTTTCTTTTGGAACCAGTTGTGGTTGCTAAATCCCCTGGTTTTGTGATAAGTATTCGTTGTTGGGCACTTGTTTTGGGAGAATTTCTTGCGCTTGAGGGCAAGCGAGTGTTTTTTTACGCTCGAGGGCGAGCTGCCGTTAAGTATAGTGGTGTGATGACCCTAGTTTAGTAGTGTTTTTAGGGTCATTTCTTTGTTTGTTTTAAGTCTTTTTGTTGAGTCTCATGTAGTGTTTCATGCATTGTCACGCATTTTTATCTTTCTTTGTGTTTTTATTTTGTTTTTGTATTTTTGTAGTTTTATAAGGACTTTTCTTGCATTTTAAGTAAGTTTAGGACTTGCATGATTTTCTTATGTTATTTGAGGGTCCTCTTTGCTAATGAGCTCTTTGAGCTTCTGGATATTTTCCTTGGCTTGTTGGTTTTGTTTTCAGATCAGAAACTGAAGGAGAAGGAAGGCCAAGAAGCATGGAATTGAAGGAGGGGTTAAAGAGGCTTGAAGAGGAGTTACAAAGAAGCTAAAAAGCCTTTCCAGCGAGCTTGGAGTGCCTAGGCGCTGGGAATTGGCACCTACGCGCTAGTTATATTTTTTGAGCCTTCTTGAATTGGCGCCTAGGCGCTGGGAATTGGCGCCTACGCGCTAGTTATATTTTTTGAGCCTTCTTGAATTGGCGCCTAGGCGCTGGGAACCTTCCAGAGAGCATGTTTTCAGCTGGAATTGGCGCTCAGGCGCTCTGAATTGGCGCATGAGCACCCAGACTCTCCTGTTTTGCCTATAAATTGGTTTTTAGACATTTCTCTTGGGACCTTTTGTCATTTTATCATATTTTCATAAGTTAGAAGTAGGGTTAGGCTCTGGATCTTGAGGAGAAGCATTCTCCAAGTCCATGTTCCAGGTTTTATCCTTCTTTTCTTGTATGGATTCTATAGCCATGCTTGGCTAAACCCCTTTTGCTTTGGGTTCTTTGTAATAGAATGGAAGTTTGTTATAGATTAGGGACTTGTTGTGGGATTACCTCTTCTATACTTGCTACTAGGAATAGAGGAAGGGTTGGGGTTTGTTGGCCTGAATTGCATGCTTAATGCATTTAGCAAATGTTTTGGTTATCAAGGAATTGTGCTTATCTTTTGGCTTGAGAGGATTGTCTATGCGAGGCATCGATAGATGATTGATTAGGCTAGAGCATCAAGGAGAGACTCGGAGTTTTGTGGATAGAATAGGTTGATTAGAACTGAATTAGTCAAGCAAGAACCCAAGGCATTCTCACCATTGATTATCACACACTTATCTTTGTTAGCTTTCTAATTAAGTATCACAACAATCAATCAACCTTTAAAACTGAATTTTACTCCCTTTTTAACCTTGAACTTGACTTTTAAACTGAATTCACATTCCAATTCCCTGTGGTTCGTTAATTTAAAACCCGGAGATATCTGTGCACTTGCAGATTGACCAACATGATGCAGATTGGGCAGGTAGTGCAGATGATAGAAAGAGTACATCTGGTGGATGTTTCTTCCTAGGGAATAATTTGATTTCATGGTTTAGCAAGATGCAGAATTGTGTCTCATTGTCTACAGCTGAAGCAGAGTATATTGCAGCAGGAAGTAGTTGTACTCAACTCATGTGGATGAAACAAATGCTGAAGGAGTATGATGTTGAACAGGATGTCATGACATTGTACTGCGACAATCTTAGTGCAATCAATATTTCCAAGAATCCCATACAACATAGCAGGACCAAGCATATTGATATTAGACATCATTTTATTAGAGACTTGTTGAAGGATAAAATTGTCAATTTGGAGCATGTTACAACTGACAAGCAGTTAGCTGATATTTTCACAAAACCCGTTGATGCAATTACCTTTGAAAAATTAAGAGGAAATCTAGGGATTTGCTTTTTTGATGCATAGCAGTTAGCGTGCCCTAATGTGTCAACGGCTAGTTTATTTTTGGTCATCATTAACTGTCGTTGTGACATCAGTAGAGAGAAGGTTGCTTTATGGTTCACTTGCCCTATAACTACCTCCAACGGGCAAATTGTGTTCTCTCAACCGCTTGTTCATCTATTTTCTTCAAGACTCATTATCACTCATTTTCAATTCTTCTTCATCGTTCTGTGCTCTGTTTGTGTTTGCTCTCATTTTATCATGTCTCAAAGTTCAGGAAAGAATGACTCTGTCAAGTCAAAGATTAAAAGAACTGCTAAATGAGTTAAATGCATGGGTTTGAAGAGTGGTTCTTCCCAACCATCTTCTGTGTCAAAGAAAGTTCATGGGAAGACGAAGACAAGATACACAGCAAGAAAGACCTACATGTCCAAGGTTCAGAACAAAGAACCCACCAATGTCCCTCTCTGTGCTGATGTTACTGATGAATAGGAAATCAATGCTGAAGACTCTCCTGTGAAATCGCCTCCTGATGTTGTGCCCGACGTTGAGACATCTGTGTCTCAGGAAATTGCTGATCAAGAAAATTCTAGAAAGGAGTCCACTTCTCTTGAAGATTCAGGCAAGGCTACCAAGCCTGATGTCTCTGTATCGTCTTCTTCGAAGGATGCTGATCCAAAGAATGACAATTCTGAGGATACCAATTCTGCAGAGCCAACCCAGGCTCCAGCTGTTGGTCAATCTGCAAGTGTACAGAATCAACCCGGTTTTAATTTATCGAACCACAGGGAATTGAATTGCGAATTCAGTTTAAGATTCAAGTTCAAGGTTGGAAAACAAGTAAAATTCAGTTTTAAAGGTTGATTGTTTCTTGAGTTATGTAAAAGAGCAAGTGAACGAATAACAAAGCGATCGAAATTCAGAGATGAGAATGCCTTGGGTTCTTGCTCAACTAATTCAGTTTTAGCAAACCTTTCCTACTCACAAAGTCCGGAGTCTCTCCTTGATGCTCTAGCCTAATTAGTCATCTATCGATGCCTCGCATAGACAACCCTCTCAAGTCGAAAGATAGGCATAATTCCTTGACAACCTAAACATTTGCTAAAGGCACTAAGCATGCAATTCAGGCCAACAAACCCCAACCCTTCCTCTATTCCTAGTAGCAATCATAGAAGAGGTAATCCCACAACAAGTCCCAATTCTATAACAAACTTCCGTTATGATTGTAGAAAAGCAAAAAGCTTGCATGCATTCAAGCTTAAAAGATAAAGCATAGGAGTGAGATTCAAGGGTTTACTCAGAACAACATTAATAGAAAAGGAATTAAAGCTAAAACATCAAAAGTCTTACAAAGAACCCAAAGCAAAAGGGGTTTTAGCCAAACATGGCTATGGAATCCATACAAGAAAAGAAAGATAAAACCTGGATCATAGGACTTGGAGAAAGCTCCTCAAGCTCTAGAACTCAAAACCTCTCTTCTAACTTATTGAAATATGAGAAAATGACAAAAGGTTCGAAGAGAAATGACAAAAATCCTATTTATAGGAAAAATGGACGAGTTCACTGGTGTGCCGGGCGCTCAAGCGCCAGTGCCGGGCGCTCCAGTGCCAGACATATTTTTCCAGCATTTTGGCTTCTGCCTTCCTGGCGCTCAGGCTCCATTGTGGGGCGCTTGAGCGCTCCAACTCGCCTAAAAAACCTTAAATCTTCATTTTAACTCCTCTTTAAGGCCTCCTTCAAGTCTTTAAACCCCTTGGCCTTCTTCCTTCAGCTGTTACAACCTGATTACTTGCTCAAAAGGACTAGAAACAAAGCCAAGAAACTCAAAGGTTAATTTGCACAAAAGTATAAAATGAACTAGGAATTAAACTAGACCCCTAAAGTCTACTAAAATACCATTAAAGACCCTATAAAACTATGAAATTACCAATGCAATGCAAAAACACTAATAAAGATAAAAATGCATGAAACACTACATGAGACACAAGAAAAAGACTAAAAACTTACAACGAAATGACCCTAAAAACACTACTGAACTAGGGTCATCACACTACTATACTCAACGACAGCTCGCCCTCGAGCGTAAGAACAACTCGCTTGCCCTCATGCGCAAGAAATGCTCCCAAAACAAGTGCCCAACAACGAAACTTAACAGAAAACCGGGGGATTTAGCAACCACAGTTGGTTTCAAGAGAAAGATCCAACAACCTACTTCGTGCATCTCTCAAACAAAGAAGAGTGTAGAGTTCATTATGAGAAGTATATTGATCTAAAATTCCTAGGATGGGATATATATTTAGTGCACTGAGCACACAAGCAGTTCATAGGTTCTGGATTTCATTCACTCAAGAGTAACACAGATCAAACATGCACAAATTCAAAGAGACTTCACAAGGGTTGAAATGTATGGCTTGGTGAAGTACAAGGTGGTTGGTCCCTAAGGAAGACTAAGGCTTTAAAGCACATTGAGTGTGATCCAATTAGTAACCCCCAGAGCTTTCAACAACAAACTTTTTTTAGCACAAGTCTCTTGACCCCTCTTTTTCAAATTTCTTTTCTTCTATTTTTTTTTTCTTTTTGCAACTCCAACTTGATTAGGAGTCTTTTATTTTTCTTTTTCTTTTTCATTTTTTACTTGGGGCAGGAGACAATTTCAAACTTTATTTAGCTATCATCCTTCCCAATCATTTAGCTAACAAATAAATCTTCAATAGGATCAAAAGGGAAAACTAGGGACAAATGTTCAAGCCAACAAACTCTGAAGCTCAAAACCTACAGGTCTCAAGAATTGTGCAAGTATCACAAAGCATTCAAAGAGTGAAATCAATACAGAACCAAGAAGTACGAGTGAGTCAGGATCCTCCAGGGAAATTTTATGGTGAAGGGTCAAAGATAGACCCTTATGGACTCACACCAACTCTATCCTTAAGAAACACTCGGAAGACCGAAGTCTCCTCCTCTCTTCCCCAAAGCATGCAATCACTCATCCCCAAAAGACAACACAAGTATTCAAAAAAACATTTTCCAAAACCAGCACAAGCTAGAGAGCATAACTAAGGGCAAAAACATGTGAGTATAGGGAAGTAAAGTTCCAAAAAACGACTCTAACTAAACAATGCATGACAAAAAAGAAAATGAAGGCTACAAAGGAAAAATATGCAAAAATGCATGAGCTAAACTAAGGGAAAGAGTCGACCTCCTTTACCAATTACCATGGAGGCCTTAGATACACCTCCTACTCCAAAATTCAGCCTCTCATTCCCTGAAAAATGCAACAAACAAACAAGCAAAGTAAAACAAGATTTGGGTTGTCTCCCAAGTAGCCCTAAGTTATAGTCCTAGGTGGACTCTCCTTCCTTTGGTGTTAGGAAGGAAATTCCTTACCATCAATCTTCCTTCCATATGTGCAAGGTAGGAACCTTGCACAAATTTTTTGGATCAACTCCTCCCAAGAGAGGGTATCATCTAAACCATCGTACTAAATCCTTGCTCCCCCTTTCAAGGAATGAGGGAAGAGCTTAATCATGAGCTCACCACTAGTCACACCTTCCATCTTTATAAGGTGACTAGCTTGAGTGAATCGAGCCATGTGGTCTTGGAAATTCTCCTCTTTAGACCCCCCATACTTGTTTTCACTAACAAGCTTGATGAGAGCTTGATTAAGCTCAACATCTTTTTCACTTACCTTGGGTGTCTCCTTCGAAGACTTGGACAAGCTTTTGATCATATCACAAACAAAATTGTAAGACCTGGATTTTTAGAACAAGTTAATTTCCGACTCACGCGTAGAATCAGTGTAAGCGTGACAGGAGTTTGATGTTTAAGAAAGATTAATGAAGAAGAAAGTTCATGAATTGCTTGAGGAATGTTGCGTAGTCGCTGTAGGAATTAGTGCGAGTCGTCTGCACACCTGCCTTATGGCGAGCGTGTCCAGAATAGGCTAATTCACCTTTAGAGTAACGTTTTAAGTGAGATTTCGAACTCTCGGAAAATTTAAAGATTCTCTTTATTTTTGCTTCGACCAGCGTTTCATTTCGGAACTCTGGACTGTACGCACGATAGTATTCACTTTTCGGAAGTCCGACGACGCTAATTTCTTTGCTTCGAAACCCTAGATTCGAGCGATGGATGAAGACTTTTTCTATTCGGGATTTCTAACGGAGTTTCCGTCCGCACTGCCAAATTTGTTTCGACGTTTCCAATCTTTCTTTAAAAGGAAGTTTTGTCCTTAGAGCATCACAGCAAAAAGTAGTTTTTCGGGACAGATTAACTTACACCGCTTTTGGGATTTTAGATATCGTTTTTCCCAAAAGTCTGAGATTTATTTTGAGTTCTGGAATTCTGACGCCAGAATCTCTCTTAGAATTCATCGGTGAACGTGCTGCAAAAATCGGAATCGCGAAATTTTCATTTTTCCGCGATTTCGCCTGCCTATAAATAGCTCGAAAATCGAAAATCTCTTCATTTTCACCCATTCAAGGCCGCGAGTTCTAGGGGGAGAGGAGGAGAAGAGATTTTCGCGAAAACTCGACCGATCTTCGTGCAGTTCGTCCCTACTTCAAGGTATCGAGGTAACTAGCTTGATTCTTACCTCTAATTACTGTTTCTACTGCGTTTCTGAAGTCGTTTATGTGCTCACAGTTTTGAGCTTTTTGTAAAACTGTCTGTTTTCTCTGATTTCTTGCTTGGGTTATCTTCCCTACGTTCCCAAGAGTCTAAAACCTCTGTCAGTAATCGCCGATTGCGATCCAGTTGTTAAGGATCTGAAAAACTGATTCAAAACCCTTTTTGTCTCACATTTCGAAACTTTATTGTCGAAAAGACGTAATCTGACTTCGTGCCTTTATGATTTGTTGTCACGGATGTCGTTAGAATCATTGCTGTCAATTTTTTTTTTTCCGAACTGATAACTTTGAGGTTTTGAGCTTTTATTTTGGACCAAAACGCCCCTGAACGGCCGTATTTTGATCCGATCGTCCGAAAATTGTTCCGACAGTTTCTTTGCCTTAATTTTACCCTAAAACTACCTTGTAAACAGATTTGATCGAAGAAAAAGAGCCTTCTTTAATGGCCGAGAGCTATTCCTTTAGGGGGGGGGGGAGTTTTCGTTTTCGAAAACTTGTCTTTTCGTACCCGATTGTCGTATTCTGAAGCTTTAATGCTTTGTCTATTGTTTATGTGTTGTATTGCGATCGAACTACCCGATTTTGTTTGGATTCAGTCGAAGGAACTTTGGAAGTTTCAAGGCATTCCTGTGAAGGTGATTTTGATTGCGAGGCTGGATCAGCTCGAGGTTAGGGCAACTTACATATTAGCTATGATTGCATGATAGGCGTCGATGAATTCGACTTATTTTTTATCTGATGTTGATTATGATGATGAGTTGATGTTATGATGCTTTTCCATAACTTGTGATATTGTGATATTGTTGGATTGTGCGTTTTGACGCGACTTCGGAGTGGAGATTCATTGATCGGGTGATCTTTGATATTTCGGGTTGGATGAACAACCCTAGGCAAGTTCAAATGTGGGGTTTGAGACTTAGCCATTCGTTGGGATTCGTTTGAATACTTAGACTTTCCCCGGGAAACTTCTTTTGGAGGGTTTTTGGAAAAACTTAGAATGAATAGAGTTTTGAAAACTAAAGACTTGGGAAACCTAGACTTTGAGAAATAAACTCATAACCTGACTAATTTGAATTGAAATAATTTTTATTAACAATTAAGCATAGGAGAACTGAAGGGGGAAAATATTTACGAAAGACGGGGAAAAGTCGACTTTTGTTGTGGGATTTGGAATTGGGGAAAGCCACTGAGGTGAGCTACGGTGATGATTGAAAGTCACCAAGTACTTTAAGTACTCTTGTTGTTGGGGTGTGTTGTATTGACCGACACTAAACCCTTGTGTTCTATTGTGGTGGGAGTTGTGTTGTATTGACCGACACTAACTCCGAGTCGTGTTGTATTGACCAACACTGACTCTGGCTTTGATTTTGGGTTCTATTGTGGAGGGAGTTGTGTTGTATTGACCGACACTTACTCCGAGTTGTGTTGTATTGACCGACACTAACTCTTGGTTTGTTTTGAGATTGGGTTTGAGCTAAACGCTTGTGTGGTGAGGACACCGAGCGACGTACAGGGGAAGGGTCATGGAGGACCGGATGGATGAGTGAGGACGCCTGACGAGAGGAGTGCAACGGCGTATGGAGCTGAGCTTTGACTTGCCGCCCTCAGTTCACTGTGGACCAGGCACTGGTCATGGACCACCTGCACCACCCCCGACTTCACCTTCTGTTGAGGAGGACCCGGCGGAGATCGAGCCTGCTGTTGCTGCACCTGTTGCGCCACCTCCTGCTACTGCCATTGCCCCTACCGACGTGGCGTCGTCCTCTAGGCTCGTACAGCCGAGGAGGGAGTCTGTTGTCCCATCTGCCTCACGTCTCTTATCTTTCTCTTCACCGCACGGCTACCGTGTGGACCCCTTGATGAGGGTGGTGGAGGAGGATGTTCTTACAGGAGAGGTGGATGTGGAGACCGGCTCGACTAGGGCGGTGAGCAGGACAGTTAGGAGGGAGGTCATGGATTTGGACACCGAGATGATTACGGTGGATTCCGACTATGACTCCGAGAGCAGTGGGGAGAGTTACTCGCCGAGCAGCGATGGGGAGGAGGAAGATTGGTGAGCTGAGCTGGGAGGGTAGGTTAGGCTAGCGTCATTTTTTGTGTAGAGCTCTGATCGTCAGTTTCTTCTGGGATAGGGTAGGTTCCGATGTGTGGCTTTTTGTGTGGTTCTTTTGAGGAGGATCACAGAGAGTCTGTCGGAGTATAGGGGTCTTTTGTTCAGGCCATTTTTGGGTGCCGACTTTCTCTTGGATAACTGTATATTTTGATACTTTTACCTACAGTGCTGGTTTGTATATATTTGCCTGCGGGCACACTACTTTGGAGTCACTGCGAGTGCGCGTGATGGGAGAGTGCAGCTGAGGCTGTACAAGTGTTTATATTGTATATCGGTTAGTT
This sequence comes from Lotus japonicus, assembly GCF_012489685.1. Lineage (NCBI taxonomy): Eukaryota > Viridiplantae > Streptophyta > Magnoliopsida > Fabales > Fabaceae > Lotus > Lotus japonicus. The sequence continues at coordinate 28,742,890 of NC_080044.1, forward strand.
TAGTTGTTGGGTTTTGTCTTTATTTCTTTATCGCTTTTATTTAAAGGAATCAAACGAAAAAAAAAAATTACCTATTTTCCGCGTAAAGTTTATTTTTGGTTACTAAAGTGACACCTGGAAATCGGGGTGTTACATTGTGGTATCAGAGCTTAGTCGAGTCTTTTGGGAGTCTTTGGGGAATAGGTCTTCTGTGCTAGGTTGTGTGACTCTGCAAAGAGTGAAAATTGATTGTCTGCAGAACGATTTTTCTTTCTAATTAATTGCCTTGTTACTTAATTATATGGAGTAGCTTTGGTGCTATTCTACGATTAGGACTAACCGTTTTCTTGGGGCTTACAGACGATGGTGAACACGAATCAGCTAGCGGAGATGATGGCCACTATGGCCCAAGCAATGACTAACCAAGCGAATGACAATGCCCTGAGACGTGCTGCGGAGGAAGCGCGTGAACAACACCAGCGTCAGAGAGAGGCGACTCTGGATCAGAACAAAGGGTTGAATGACTTCAGGAGACAGGATCCACCTAAGTTTTCGGGAGGTACTGATCCGGACAAAGCGGAACTCTGGATAGAAGAAATTGAGAAGATCTTTGGTGTGTTGCAGACTGCTGAGGGAGCCAAGGTGGGAATGGCAACCTTTCTGTTGTTGGGAGATGCTGAGTGTAAGGCCCTAAGTTCAATTTGGAACAATTTTATGGAAGTTTGAATAAAATTGAAGTTTTTGGCTATGTTTGATAACTGGCAGATTAGAACTGTCAACTTGTGTGAATTTTTAGAGGGTCTTAACGACTTCATTTGGGAAAACTTCCTTCATGAGAGTTGTAGCCCTTTAAGTCTAAAAAATTCTCGAAGTGGAATCAGGTCATTCCGACCTCTGTATCTCGAGATATCATCGGTTTAGTGACGATGGTCCTGGCTGTACAGTACCAGCCGATTTAATTGATTTGTTTCCTTTCAATTCCGAGTTTGATCGTGATATTACTAAAAAGGGCTGAGGGTTTTGATTAGTTTCAGACCTGAGTAAGTTCTTAAGTGATGGGGTCAAGGGTTTTGACTTGGGTCGGGCTTGAAGGAAAACAAACCCTAGCCCAAGAGAGGGAGAGAGGGGACGCGGGCTATGTAGGGTTTTGGGGGGGGAAAGGGGTTTCTTTTCACACTATTCTGAAGAAAGAAACCTGGTGCACTTCTGAAACACGTAAAAAAGAGGAGAAAGAGTGAGAGAAACTTTCCCCTTGCACCCTAGCCGTCACCGTCCCAAGCCCCACCACCGTCGACGTGTTCGCACAAGAGGGAGAGGGAGTTCGCGAGCGAGAGGGAGAGAGGAAGGTCACGCGTGGGAGAAGAGGAGAGAAACCAGAACCTTGCTCTTCAATTTCATCTTTTCTTAAAGCCTAAGGACAAAGGTAAGGGCTGGTCCTAGGATTGGGTAGATTGCCTAGGGTATTTGCCATGTTTTACTATGAGAAAAGCCATGAACATGATTGCTTTTGCAAGAGTTTTGTATTCATGATGCTTGCTGTTTTTTTCTGCCTTGAGATCTTGATGTTTTGCTTCTGATTTGAGATGAAATGTTGATGCCATGATTCTCCATTAATCATCACTACAACTACCGTTTCTTCTATGACTTTGCTTGATTAAAATGATTGAAGATTTATATGCTTAGATCTGCCTTTTGTGCTAGAATTGATGGTTATCTTGGTTCTGGAAATTTAAGCATGATATATGATATATGATATGTGGTTCTTGCTGCTGGAATATGGTTTAAAACTCTGGGACTTGAATGGTTGAAAAATTAATTTGAAGGCAAAAGTATCTCTGCCAGTTTCCTGTACTGGACAGCGAGTTTTGGAGCTTAATTACACCTAATTCGGGGTCTCAAATGAAAAAGGGATAAACAGGAAAATTGTAGATTTTCGAATTGGCTTTCTATGCATATAAAGAACATAATTTTTGGTCTAGTAATGAGGTCTGGAGGTCGATCTTAGTGACTGTTGCACCTGCTGTTCTTCCTGTACCGGACAGCAAGCTTTAAGGGCTAATATCACCTAATTCTGGATCTCAAATGGAAAAGTGATAAACTATAAAAGTGTAGAGTTTCGAATTATCTTTCCAGTCATGTATCATGTGAATTTTGTGGCTAAGTATTGCGGTCTGTAGACCAGTTTTAGTACACGCTGCACCTGTTGTCCAAAAACACTAAATTTGAGAAATTGTTGGAAATGTTAGTAACATGTGATTAGGGACCTTTGTGAGATTTTTATATGATGATATATGTAAACTGAGCCTCTGGAATTTGTAAATAATTTGTGAATTTGGGAGGCCCTGATTATTTCTATGCTTTGCATGAAGTTTAGTTGTGACTTGTTTAGGAGGTCGCTCACCCAGCTGTAATTCCTCCTAGTGTGACTGTTATTTCTTGACGTTGTAATCTGATACGATATTAACTCATAAGACTCTAGGATTGACATTAGAGCCTTAAACACCAAGAGAATGAATTTATAACTCGCTTGCAAGTAAATGTGAATAATTTGGACATAGGTCAGGTAGACTATGGTCCATGAGAACGATGGTACCTTGCACGCGAGGGAGTTATTTGGGTTGACTGCGGTCTCCCGTGAACCTTGTGGGCCGGTGTGGCTTCACGTGATTTGGTTGACTGCGGTCACCGTGAACTTTTGTGGATCATTGCGGCTCCACGTGATTTGGTTGACTGCGGTCACCGTGATAACCGTGCCTCTGCGGAAGCACGAAGATGGCCATGGAAGTTTTGGTGGGTTGTGTGAAGTGAGATTCCGTTAGTAACTGACTCTTTCCCATAAAAGACATATAATGTACTTATATTATGTTGTTGTTGATTTTGTCATTATCATTCTTTTTTGTTGGACCTGACCCTGCTTGTTTTCTATGTGTTTATTTGGGGGGGGGGGGTAGATGGTCGTGAAGATAATGGCGATGACTCATTCTTGGGAGTTGATGCTACGTGACGTGCCAATACCAGAGGACGACTACACTTCAGAGGAAGAGGAAGAGGCTAAGGAATAGGGTTTTGGTTGAGAGTCTTTTGTTTTCTGTTGGGGTTGAGAGTTTCCGAAGTGTTGGTATCGAACAATTTTATTGCTTAAATTCCAATGAACAAGTTTTGATGTAATCTTTATTTTCATTCAGGCCTTTGATTCGTACTCTTTACAGTTGGTTATTTAAAAAGTTTTACGATGTTGGTTACTTCCGCGTGTTTTTGGAAAGGTTATGTTTCAAGAGTTTTCGTAAAATGAAAGGTTTGTCATTAATTGAAGATTAATAAGTGAATCGACGAAAACTCTTTACGAAAATTGGTTAATTAGTTACTGTGTAACACTCGAGAAATCGGGGCGTTACACTGAGTACTGGTGGAGAGGCGCCAAGGGGATAATGGAAGCCAATCATGTTGAGGTGAACTGGAATTCTTTTCGAACTGCTTTTCTCGAGAAGTATTTCCCTGACAGTGCTCGTGACGAGCGCGAATCACAGTTTCTGACTCTTAAACAAGGGAGCATGACTATTCCGGAGTATGCTGCTAAGTTGGAGTCTTTGGCAAAATACTTTCGATTTTTCCGTGACCAAGTTGATGAGCCCTACATGTGCAAGCGATTTGTGAGGGGACTGAGACCTGATATTGAGGACACCGTGAGACCGTTTGGGATCACGAGATTCTAGGCATTGGTTGAGAAAGCAACAGATGTGGAGTTGATGAAGAATCGAAGATTGAACAGGGTTGGAACAGGAGGACCAGTGAGGTCGACACCACAGAGTTTTCAGGGAAGAGGAAGGTTTCAGGCGAGGAAGCCATATCAACGTCCTGCGGGGAGAGGGTTTACCCCGGGATCTTACAAGCCGATGGCTGCTGCTGCTACTTCTGGAGGGTCGGGAAGCCGTACCCAGAACCGTGAGATGACTTGTTTCCGATGTGGAGGGGCCGGACACTATGCAAATAATTGCACGAAGCCACCAAGATGCTACAACTGCAATAAATCTGGGCATCTGGCTATGGACTGCAAGGCACCAAAGGCTGAACCGTCTGTGAATGCTGTTAGTGGGAAGCGCCCAGTGGCGAAGGGAAGAGTGTATATGGATGGAGAAGAGGCTGAAGGAGCAGATGGATTAATCAGAGGAGAATGTGAAATTGACGGTAATCTTCTAACTGTACTCTTTGATTCTGGTGCAACTCATTCTTTTGTCTCTAAGGATTGCGTATCAAGACTGCATCTGCCTATTACTACTTTGAGTTTTGATCTTATGGTAACTACACCTGCTAGGACTCTAATTGCTAATGCCGCATGCATGGACTGTTCAGTAGTATATTGTAACACCCCGATTTCCAGGTGTCACTTTAGTAACCAAAAATAAACCTTCGCGGAAAAACAGGTAATAAATTTTTTTTTGATTGATTCCTTTGTAAATAAAGCGATAAGGAGATAAAGACATAACCCAACCACTAAACTAACCAATATACATCAAATATAAACATGTACAGCCTCAGCTGCACTTCCACGTCACACACACTCGCAGTGACTCCAAAGTAGTATGCCCGTAGGCAAATATTTACAGATCCAGAAGTGTGAGTGAGAAAAAGTATAATTACAAACCACTAGGAGAAAGTCGGCCTCAAAATGGCCTAAGCAAAGACCCCTATGGTCCGACTGACTCACTGTGATCCCTCCGTAAGAGAACCACACAAAAAGCCATGCATCGGGAACCTACCCTGTCCCAAAAGCAAAACGAATCAGAGCTATTACAGTAACAACCAACTCCAAAAGACTCTAACCACCCATACCCCACACTACTATCATCGACCCTCCCTCGATCAGGCATGAAGTCCGGGTCCTCGTCGAAAGCTTCAGTAATAGTCGTTCCGCTCCGGGTCTTTCCCGCACAACGAATCATCACGAACCGGCTGACAGACGCCTGGCAGCAGGCCGACCGCCCAAACACAAACATACAAACAAAGCCAAGGCGCTAGGGTCAACTTACAGAATACAATAGATATACAATCAACTTGTGATAAAGGGGATATATACATATGTTGTATATATATACATATAAGTTATGTATTGCCTACTCTAAGGTATATACATAGCATGTTCTCGAATCTCCTACACAGTTCAATCATTAATACCTAACGATGTTCATCAACATCAAATCATCATAATCTCAACATATGAAGTCAGGTGATAAGGTTAGTCAAACAATGTATCGTCCTCCCAACACACACGTATCCAACTAAACCAATGTTCCCTGTCGTTGCCCTAGGGTAAACGACGATGAAATCTCACGCTTCCATGAAGTCTCACGCTTCAATGGGGTCTTACGCTTTCACGAAGTCTCACGCTTCAGTGAAATCTCACACATTCACGAAGTCTCACGCTTCAGTGAAGTTTCGCGCCTTCACGAAGTCTCACGCTTCAGTGAAGTTGCACGCCTCCGCAAAGTCTCCCGCTTCAGCAAAGGTGTACGCCTCCGCAAAGTCTCCCGTTTCAGCGAAGGTTCCCGTCTCCACGAGGTCTCCCGCCTCAGTGAAGTTTCTGCTTTCACGAAGTCTCACGCCTTAGTGAAGCTTACTCACTTTCACGAAGTCTCACGCTTCAGTGAAGTTCCATGCTTTCACGAAGTCTCACGCCTCAGTGAAGCTTCCCGGCTCATCCTTTGGATGGCTAAATAAACTGCTCAACGAGCGAAGGAGTACCAATGTACTTGGAAACTTATAGTTCCCCCGGCTTATCCTTTAGATAGCCAAACAACAAACTGCTCCGACCCAAACTCAAAACAACCCAAGAGTTAGTGTCGGTCAATACAACACAACTCCACCAACAAGATTACACGAGGGTCTAGTGTCGGTCAATACAACACGGCTCCATAACACTTCCCCAAGAGTACTAACGTACTCGGTGACTTTCAATCATCACCATAGCTCACCTTAGTGGCTTTCCCAATTCCGATAACTCTCCAAACCCACAACAAAGGTCGACTTTTCCCCCGCCTTTCGTAAATATTTTTCCCCTTCAGTTCTCCTATGCTTAAACGTTAATAAAAATGATTTCAATTCAAATTAGTCAAATTATGAGTTTATTTCTCAAAGTCTAAGTTTCCCAAGTCTTTATTTTTCGAAAGCTCTATCATTCTAAGTTTCCAAAAATCAACCACCCAAAATACATTTCCCGGGGAAAGTCTAGGAATTCCAACGAATCCCAACAAATGGCTAGGTCTCAAACCCCACATTTGGACTTGCCTAGGTTTGTTCATCCAACCCGAAATGTCAAAGATCACCGGATCAATGAACCTCCACTCCGAAGTTGCGTCAAAACGCTCAATTCAACACATCATCAATATCATAAGTTATGAAACAATCATAACAAGAAATCATCATCATATACAACATCAGATAAAGCATAGGTCGAGTTTATCGACGCCTATCATGCAATCATAGCTAAATATAGCAAGTTGCGCCCTAACCTCGAGCTGATCCAGCTTCGAAATCACAAGCTCCTTCACTCAAGTGCTCCGAACCTTCCAAAGTTCCTTCAACTGAACCTCGGAGAAAACAAAGCAGAATCCGAACAATATCGATTAGTTCGATCACAAAACAACACATAAACGATAGACAAAGCATTAAAGCTTCAGAAGACGACAATCGGGTACGAAAAGACAAGTTTTCGAAAACGAAAACTCCCTCCCCAACACTACAAGGTCACGGCCACAAAGGAAAAAGGGCTTCGACTCTTTTTCTTTGACCAAATCAATTCACAAGGTAGTTTTAGGGTAAAACTAAGGCAAAGAAACTGTCAGAACAATTTTCGGACAATCGGGCCGAAATACGACTATCCAGGGGCATTTTGGTCCAAAATAAAGGCTCAAAACTTCAAAGTTATCAGTTCTGAAAACAAATTTGACAGCAATGATCCTCATGACATCCGTGACAACAAATCCTAAAGGCACGAAGTCAGATTAAGTCTTTTCGACAATAAAGTTTCGAAATGTGAGACAAAAGGGTTTTGAAACAGTTTTTCAGATCCTGGACAACTGGATCACAATCAGCGTTTACTGACAGAGGTTTTTGAAGGTATGAAAAACGGTAGAAAGGGGGGGGGGGGTTTGAATAACGTTTTCAGAACAAAACTTCCACCTTAAGGATTTTGACAAATCTTTCGAGAACTTAAGTGCTAAAGATAAGAGATAGAAAAGCACACAAGGATTTTATCCTGGTTCACTTGATAAATCACTCAAGCTACTCCAGTCCACCCGTTAAGGTGATTTCTTCCTTCTTAGAATGAAGGCAATCCACTAATCAGGTAAGAGTTACAACTGCACTTGAAACCTACAAGTGACTAACAATTACACTGACTTAGCTCACACTAAGATTCACTCTCTTAGTCTTCTCTAGGATCCGATCAACCTTGATCTCCTAAAGGAACTAAACAAACTGTTTATCAAAGAATTGTTTACAAGAGATTTGCTTCTAAAAAGCTAATAGTAAACACAATGAATTTCAGATGAAAGAAAGCTTAGAATATTTTGAATATGTCTTGCGCGTGTGTATTGCTTCTAGCCGCTTCTTTCAATCTTCAGCCTCTATATATACTCCAAGGATTAGGGTTGAGCGTTGCATGGGAAATGCTACCGTTGGAGGGCAGTTCTGGAAAATCCAGCTTCTGCTGTGGCTGAGAACGTTAGGTAGGTCGTCAGGAAGGTACACTTGCTTTTGTACTTGGATAGCGACTTGACCTTTTAACCTAGGAGACTTCTGATCAGAGAAATACTTCATATTGGAACTTGTGAAGCCGGTTGATCAGAGTCAGAGGGAAAGCACAGATCCTCTGACCATTGTATCTTCTGATTCTGAACTCAGAGGGAAGAACATGGCCTTCAGAGTTTCTTGCTTCTGGACTTCAGAGTTTCCACTATTCAGCTTCTGGATCTTCAGAGTCTTCTACACCATCAGAACATCTGAACCTTCAGTGTTTCTTGGTTATCAGAACTTCTGGATCTTCAGAGCTTCTAGCGACTGAGTCCACATCAGAGTTTGTATAGCTTCAGAACTTCTGAAGCTTTTCCACTGTTCATACTGAACATGGTGAATGCGAAAGCGTTGCTTGGGTTACCCTTTATGCACAGTGCTTCTGATTTGTGTGAGATTGAGTTGAGGTCAGAGCCTGTAAATAGCACACTCAGAAAAACACGTTAGAGTACCACAATTGTTCATATCAAAAGGTTAACTTGTAATCATCAAAACATAGAGTTGTACTACTAGATCAAAACTTGATCTTACAGTTTTAGACTCAGGGGAACGTAAGGAACATAACCCAACCAAGAAATCGAAGAAATCGGACCATTTTAGAAAAAGCTCAAAACTGTGAGCACAGAAACGACTTCAGAAACGCAACAGAAACAACAATCAGAGGTAGGTATCGTGTTAGTTACCTCGATACCTAGAAGTAGGGACGAACTGCACGAAGATTGGTCAAGTTTTCGCGAAAATCTCCTCCCCCCTTGCTCTCCACGAAATTCAGCCACAAAAGGAAGAAAATGAAGGAATTTTTGCTTTTTGAGCTATTTATAGGCAGGCGAAATCGCGGGAAAATGAAAATTTCGCGATTCCGATTTTTGCAGCACGATCACCGTGGAATTCTAAGAGAGATTCTGGCGTCAGAATTCCAGAACTCAAAACAAATATCTAAGATTTGGGAAAAACGATATCCAAAACGCCAAAAGCGGTGTAAGTTAGTCTGTCCCGAAAAACTACTTTTTGCTGTGATGCTCAGACGACAAAACTTCCAACAGAAGAAAGATTGGAAATGTCGAAACAAGTCTGGCAACGCGGACGAAATCTTCGTTAGATGTCCCGAATAGAAAAAGTCTTCATCCTTCGCTCAAAACTAAGGTTTCGAAGCAAAGAAATTAGCGTCGGCGGACATCCGAAAAGTTAAACCTATCGTGCGTACAGTCCAGAGTTCCGAAATGAAACGCTGGTCGATGGAAAAATAAAGAGAAACTTTAAATTTTCCAAGAGTTCGAAATCTCACTTAAAACGTTGCTTTAAGAGCGAAATAGCCTATTCTGGACATGCTCGCCATAAGGCAGGTGTGCAGACGACTCGCACTAGCTCCGAAAGAAACAACGCCACATTCCTCGAGCAATTCCTGTACTTTCTTCTTCATTAATCTTTCTCAAATATCAAACTCCTGTCACGCTTACACTGATTCCACGCGTGAGTCGGAAATTAACTTGTTCCGAAAATCCGGGTCTTACAATACTCCCCTCCAAAAAGAAAGTTTCGTCCTCGAAACTCAGAGTTCTGAGAAAAGTCCGGAATACAGTTCCTTGATCTGGTCTTCCAATTCCCCTGTAGCATTGCCCGTGTCATTGTTCCTCATAACCTTTACTTAAGCAAGTTGTTTTCCCCTTAACTGTTTCACTCTTCTATCCCCACTGCTAACTGTCGGTGTCTCAAAAGACAAACCATCATTCAACTTCATGTCGTCTGGCTCGATCACTTGCGTCGGATCTCTTCTTGAAATGATACCGGTTGGCATTCCGTGAAGTCGCACAATCTTAGCCACTTACTTCTTTACTTTCGGTCGTCCGAAATTCTTCTTAAACTCGGTGCCTCTCTGTCATTTCAAAGTAAATACTCAACTTGTCCTCGTGATCTTCATCTACAGTCCAAAACTCCACTTGTCCGTTCGATAACTCTTAGACGAAACATCCCCTTGGAAACCGCTAGTCCATTAACATACCTCCAACTTCGTAACTATCTTTACAAACACCCAGAAATCAAACTTCTACTTAATCACTACTTGAATTAAACCTCGACCTATGTCCTTATTTCTTGTCCTTCAATAATCTTATCCCCTTCAACATCAATCTATCAACAACTTATAAGATAATCCTCCTCTTAATATCTAACAATCCATTATTATCGTCTTCTTCCTCAAAACTTCCCTCACTCAAACCTATTTACACTTACTGAAATTCCTAACACTTCGCACAAATCGAGACTTATCCTCTAGAAGATTAAATCATAACTATATCTCAAGAGACTTAACTAGCCATTTTATCATCCGATCCTTCAACATTCCGAGATTTAACTATTATCGTAACCGCTAACACCACTAAATCTCTTATGTGTACATGAATCTCAGCTCACTAGGTCAACCTTAGCCCTATGATTCTCATTCAACTTTAGTAAAATTCACTTGTTACCCGTAATATGCATCATCAAAATCCATAACAAAGTCTCATTGACTCTTAAACTCTACGAAACTCATCAAAATATAACAACCTTAGGTATTCATCTTAATACTAACACCTTCCTTTTTGTGACTCAATCACCATTTCGTCAATCAACTTCTTAATCTCTCAATCAAATTCTGACAAACTTCGAGTCTTACACACCTTAGACAGACATTCGTAGATTTAAAACCTAAACCTTCACCAAGTTTGGTCCTCTAACGACCTTTAATCCTTCAATACCTCTTAAATGAATATTCGTTCCTTAAAACTATAACTCCTTCACTTACCCAAACGACCTGATAAATGTCGTCATGCTTCCACACTCACCACTTGATCCTGCTATCCATAATCATAACTTATTATGCTAACATCATTCAAATTTTATCACATGGTCATTATGTCCGCAACCTCCTAATCAACATCAATCGATCACCAACTTATGACCAACCTTAACACCCTACACAACCCAGAATTCCTTTACTTCAAGATCACTCTTATATTATACCTCAATGGTCTTAACCCGAAACTCATCTTCAGGTCTTCATTCTTCTAAGATTCAACTCCTATTGTCACAGCTACAACCGTAAGATCTCTTACTCGTATGTGATTCTCAACTCTCAAGGTCAATCTTAACCTCAAGGTTTTAATCTAGCTTAGTGAATCTCACTTAGTAATCTAAGCACAATTGTCTGAAGTCCATATCAACAATCTCAAGTATTCAACTTATGCTCAAACTTTCTTTCTCTAACTTAATCATTCCCAAATCAATTCAACGCTTAGTCAGTAGTCACTCAAGCAAACACCTGGCAATTCTCCAGGTCTTACACATTCAAGATAAAATTCATAGGCTTAAATCTAAACCTTTACCTAGTTTGCACCGATAATTCCTTTAACACTTCAACACTTTTCAAGTGAAAGTTCATCTCTTAAGACTATAACATCTCCACACAGAAATCAAGCGCTTAGAAAAACTTATTCCTCGAACTCGACTACAACTATCTAGTTCAGAGTTAATTCTTCTCAATCTTGCTACCATCAAGCAATCATCTATAACCTGATATTAAATCCAACCTATCTAATCTCTAACAATCCCACGTCAGAAATCACATAACCTATGACTTCATAACTTCCGAGAAACTACTTAATACTTTTCCAGCATTAAATCTCTTGACTTGGTCTACCTCTACTTGGAGTAATCACACGAACTAACCAATTAATGTCTATACGACACTCATCGACTTCCACAGATTTAAATCTTTCCTCCCAAATCCGACTAATCCTTAATCAATTCAAATTCATCTTACACATCCTTCTATCAAGGTCCATTACCAGCTGTGATTCCGAATATCACCCCCTCAATATTAGGTTGATCAAGCCTAATACATCGAAGGTCGAAATTTAGAAAAACCCACTGGAACAGTCAATGAGTTCCTAACATCCAGTAACCACAAATAACCCGATACTAAATCTTCTAATGATCCCGCTACGGAACTACACACCCTCAACATAACACGTATACTGCCCATACGGAATATCCCTAAGATTCGTTCTTCAGCTACTAGCTTCCTCATAATCGCATTGGTGGAAGACTACTTTCTAGACTTAGTGTGTCATTCTAAACCTCGTGTAACTTCTATAGTTAAAACACGAGCAACTTCGAATAAGGTCCTACATTGTTCCCACGTTCTTCCTCGTTCAACTCCTCAGCTTTTGCCCTCCTTGGCATGAATCCTTTCCTCTGGAGCAAGTTGTTTTCCTTTCCCAACATTCCCTAATGATTCGCCCCTGGGTGCCTTACAATCTCTGAAGAAATGTCCCGGTTGGTTGCAATTGAAGCATAGACTCTCTTTGGTCTTGCAGTTCACAGCAAGATGCCCCTCTCGGTTACACTTGAAGCATCTTCGTCCAATCACTGAGCACTTGTTAGCAAAATGCCCAAACTTTCTGCAACGAAAACATTTCACACCTTTGTCACCCACTGGCTTCCCCCCAGTATCAGCAGTCGTTGGTTTGTACGCTCTCGAGATAAGATGTCTTCCCTCGGGACGCTGATACGGTCCCCACTCCTGTTCGGTTCATTCCTCTTTGTTGATACATTGCTGTCGCCATCAGTCGTTGATGATGCTCACGTGTAGCCTCCGCCATCCGGTTAAGATCCTCCATCCTATATCCCATCGAACGTCCGATTAGTACTAACCATACGGTAGCACTAGACAAACCACTCAATCCGATTAAGTAGTAGTGCAAACAATTAGAGCGGAAATCGCTCTGCAGACAATCAATTTTCACTCTTTACAGAGTCACACAACCTAGCACAGAAGACCTATTCCCCAAAGACTCCCAAAAGACTCGACTAAGCTCTGATACCACAATGTAACACCCCGATTTCCAGGTGTCACTTTAGTAACCAAAAATAAACCTTCGCGGAAAAACAGGTAATAATTTTTTTTTTGATTGATTCCTTTGTAAATAAAGCGATAAGGAGATAAAGACATAACCCAACCACTAAACTAACCAATATACATCAAATATAAACATGTACAGCCTCAGCTGCACTTCCACGTCACACACACTCGCAGTGACTCCAAAGTAGTGTGCCCGTAGGTAAATATTTACAGATCCAGAAGTGTGAGTGAGAAAAAGTATAATTACAAACCACTAGGAGAAAGTCGGCCTCAAAATGGCCTAAGCAAAGACCCCTATGGTCCGACTGACTCATTGTGATCCCTCCGTAAGAGAACCACACAAAAAGCCATGCATCGGGAACCTACCCTGTCCCAAAAGCAAAACGAATCAGAGCTATTACAGTAACAACCAACTCCAAAAGACTCTAACCACCCATACCCCACACTACTATCATCGACCCTCCCTCGATCAGGCATGAAGTCCGGGTCCTCGTCGAAAGCTTCAGTAATAGTCGTTCCGCTCCGGGTCTATCCCGCACAACGAATCATCACGAACCGGCTGACAGACGCCTGGCAGCAGGCCGACCGCCCAAACACAAACATACAAACAAAGCCAAGGCGCTAGGGTCAACTTACAGAATACAATAGATATACAATCAACTTGTGATAAAGGGGATATATACATATGTTGTATATATATACATATAAGTTATGTATTGCCTACTCTAAGTTATATACATAGCATGTTCTCGAATCTCCTACACAGTTCAATCATTAATACCTAACGATGTTCATCAACATCAAATCATCATAATCTCAACATATGAAGTCAGGTGATAAGGTTAGTCAAACAATGTATCGTCCTCCCAACACACACGTATCCAACTAAACCAATGTTCCCTGTCGTTGCCCTAGGGTAAACGACGATGAAATCTCACGCTTCCATGAAGTCTCACGCTTCAATGGGGTCTTACGCTTTCACGAAGTCTCACGCTTCAGTGAAATCTCACACATTCACGAAGTCTCACGCTTCAGTGAAGTTTCGCGCCTTCACGAAGTCTCACGCTTCAGTGAAGTTGCACGCCTCCGCAAAGTCTCCCGCTTCAGCAAAGGTGTACGCCTCCGCAAAGTCTCCCGTTTCAGCGAAGGTTCCCGTCTCCACGAGGTCTCCCGCCTCAGTGAAGTTTCTGCTTTCACGAAGTCTCACGCCTTAGTGAAGCTTACTCACTTTCACGAAGTCTCACGCTTCAGTGAAGTTCCATGCTTTCACGAAGTCTCACGCCTCAGTGAAGCTTCTCGGCTCATCCTTTGGATGGCTAAATAAACTGCTCAACGAGCGAAGGAGTACCAATGTACTTGGAAACTTATAGTTCCCCCGGCTTATCCTTTAGATAGCCAAACAACAAACTGCTCCGACCCAAACTCAAAACAACCCAAGAGTTAGTGTCGGTCAATACAACACAACTCCACCAACAAGATTACACGAGGGTCTAGTGTCGGTCAATACAACACGGCTCCATAACACTTCCCCAAGAGTACTAACGTACTCGGTGACTTTCAATCATCACCATAGCTCACCTTAGTGGCTTTCCCAATTCCGATAACTCTCCAAACCCACAACAAAGGTCGACTTTTCCCCCGCCTTTCGTAAATATTTTTCCCCTTCAGTTCTCCTATGCTTAAACGTTAATAAAAATGATTTCAATTCAAATTAGTCAAATTATGAGTTTATTTCTCAAAGTCTAAGTTTCCCAAGTCTTTATTTTTCGAAAGCTCTATCATTCTAAGTTTCCAAAAGTCAACCACCCAAAATACATTTCCCGGGGAAAGTCTAGGAATTCCAACGAATCCCAACAAATGGCTAAGTCTCAAACCCCACATTTGGACTTGCCTAGGTTTGTTCATCCAACCCGAAATGTCAAAGATCACCGGATCAATGAACCTCCACTCCGAAGTTGCGTCAAAACGCTCAATTCAACACATCATCAATATCATAAGTTATGAAACAATCATAACAAGAAATCATCATCATATACAACATCAGATAAAGCATAGGTCGAGTTTATCGACGCCTATCATGCAATCATAGCTAAATATAGCAAGTTGCCCTAACCTCGAGCTGATCCAGCTTCGAAATCACAAGCTCCTTCACTCAAGTGCTCCGAACCTTCCAAAGTTCCTTCAACTGAACCTCGGAGAAAACAAAGCAGAATCCGAACAATATCGATTAGTTCGATCACAAAACAACACATAAACGATAGACAAAGCATTAAAGCTTCAGAAGACGACAATCGGGTACGAAAAGACAAGTTTTCGAAAACGAAAACTCCCTCCCCAACACTACAAGGTCACGGCCACAAAGGAAAAAGGGCTTCGACTCTTTTTCTTTGACCAAATCAATTCACAAGGTAGTTTTAGGGTAAAACTAAGGCAAAGAAACTGTCAGAACAATTTTCGGACAATCGGGCCGAAATACGACTATCCAGGGGCATTTTGGTCCAAAATAAAGGCTCAAAACTTCAAAGTTATCAGTTCTGAAAACAAATTTGACAGCAATGATCCTCATGACATCCGTGACAACAAATCCTAAAGGCACGAAGTCAGATTAAGTCTTTTCGACAATAAAGTTTCGAAATGTGAGACAAAAGGGTTTTGAAAAAGTTTTTCAGATCCTGGACAACTGGATCACAATCAGCGTTTACTGACAGAGGTTTTAGACTCAGGGGAACGTAAGGAACATAACCCAACCAAGAAATCGAAGAAATCGGACCATTTTAGAAAAAGCTCAAAACTGTGAGCACAGAAACGACTTCAGAAACGCAACAGAAACAACAATCAGAGGTAGGTATCGTGTTAGTTACCTCGATACCTAGAAGTAGGGACGAACTGCACGAAGATTGGTCAAGTTTTCGCGAAAATCTCCTCCCCCCTTGCTCTCCACGAAATTCAGCCACAAAAGGAAGAAAATGAAGGAATTTTTGCTTTTTGAGCTATTTATAGGCAGGCGAAATCGCGGGAAAATGAAAATTTCGCGATTCCGATTTTTGCAGCACGATCACCGTGGAATTCTAAGAGAGATTCTGGCGTCAGAATTCCAGAACTCAAAACAAATATCTAAGATTTGGGAAAAACGATATCCAAAACGCCAAAAGCGGTGTAAGTTAGTCTGTCCCGAAAAACTACTTTTTGCTGTGATGCTCAGACGACAAAACTTCCAACAGAAGAAAGATTGGAAATGTCGAAACAAGTCTGGCAACGCGGACGGAATCTTCGTTAGATGTCCCGAATAGAAAAAGTCTTCATCCTTCGCTCAAAACTAAGGTTTCGAAGCAAAGAAATTAGCGTCGGCGGACATCCGAAAAGTTAAACCTATCGTGCGTACAGTCCAGAGTTCCGAAATGAAACGCTGGTCGATGGAAAAATAAAGAGAAACTTTAAATTTTCCAAGAGTTCGAAATCTCACTTAAAACGTTGCTTTAAGAGCGAAATAGCCTATTCTGGACATGCTCGCCATAAGGCAGGTGTGCAGACGACTCGCACTAGCTCCGAAAGAAACAACGCCACATTCCTCGAGCAATTCCTGAACTTTCTTCTTCATTAATCTTTCTCAAATATCAAACTCCTGTCACGCTTACACTGATTCCACGCGTGAGTCGGAAATTAACTTGTTCCGAAAATCCGGGTCTTACAATACTCCCCTCCAAAAAGAAAGTTTCGTCCTCGAAACTCAGAGTTCTGAGAAAAGTCCGGAATACAGTTCCTTGATCTGGTCTTCCAATTCCCCTGTAGCATTGACCGTGTCATTGTTCCTCATAACCTTTACTTAAGCAAGTTGTTTTCCCCTTAACTGTTTCACTCTTCTATCCCCACTTCTAACTGTCGGTGTCTCAAAAGACAAACCATCATTCAACTTCATGTCGTCTGGCTCGATCACTTGCGTCGGATCTCTTCTTGAAATGATACCGGTTGGCATTCCGTGAAGTCGCACAATCTTAGCCACTTACTTCTTTACTTTCGGTCGTCCGAAATTCTTCTTAAACTCGGTGCCTCTCTGTCATTTCAAAGTAAATACTCAACTTGTCCTCGTGATCTTCATCTACAGTCCAAAACTCCACTTGTCCGTTCGATAACTCTTAGACGAAACATCCCCTTGGAAACCGCTAGTCCATTAACATACCTCCAACTTCGTAACTATCTTTACAAACACCCAGAAATCAAACTTCTACTTAATCACTACTTGAATTAAACCTCGACCTATGTCCTTATTTCTTGTCCTTCAATAATCTTATCCCCTTCAACATCAATCTATCAACAACTTATAAGATAATCCTCCTCTTAATATCTAACAATCCATTATTATCGTCTTCTTCCTCAAAACTTCCCTCACTCAAACCTATTTACACTTACTGAAATTCCTAACACTTCGCACAAATCGAGACTTATCCTCTAGAAGATTAAATCATAACTATATCTCAAGAGACTTAACTAGCCATTTTATCATCCGATCCTTCAACATTCCGAGATTTAACTATTATCGTAACCGCTAACACCACTAAATCTCTTATGTGTACATGAATCTCAGCTCACTAGGTCAACCTTAGCCCTATGGTTCTCATTCAACTTTAGTAAAATTCACTTGTTACCCGTAATATGCATCATCAAAATCCATAACAAAGTCTCATTGACTCTTAAACTCTACGAAACTCATCAAAATATAACAACCTTAGGTATTCATCTTAATACTAACACCTTCCTTTTTGTGACTCAATCACCATTTCGTCAATCAACTTCTTAATCTCTCAATCAAATTCTGACAAACTTCGAGTCTTACACACCTTAGACAGACATTCGTAGATTTAAAACCTAAACCTTCACCAAGTTTGGTCCTCTAACGACCTTTAATCCTTCAATACCTCTTAAATGAATATTCGTTCCTTAAAACTATAACTCCTTCACTTACCCAAACGACCTGATAAATGTCGTCATGCTTCCACACTCACCACTTGATCCTGCTATCCATAATCATAACTTATTATGCTAACATCATTCAAATTTTATCACATGGTCATTATGTCCGCAACCTCCTAATCAACATCAATCGATCAACATCAATCGAAAGAAAGTGGTGTTCCCAGACTCGGATCTTTTCGAGTATCTTTCTATTAACCACATAAGTGCATCGTTGAGCGAGGGCACTCAGAGGTACTTTTCGTTGCTAAGTCTGGAGGGGAAGAAGGAATCGGATATTCATGGTATTCCGGTGGTTCGAGATTTTGCGGATGTTTTTCCTGGAGATGTACCTGGACTACCGCCTGTACGCGATGTAGAGTTTGTGATCGACATTGTACTCGGAACCGGACCGATTTCGATTGCACCTTACTGTATGGCACCTGCGGAGTTAGTGGAGTTGAAATCTCAGTTGGAGGATCTTTCGGCAAAAGGATTCATTCGACCAAGTGTTTCACCGTGGGGAGCGCCAGTGCTTTTAGTTAAGAAGAAAGATGGAAGGTCGAGATTGTGTGTGGATTACCGACAGCTGAACAAGGCGACGATCAAGAACCGATACCCGTTGCCGAGGATAGATGATTTGATGGATCAATTACGAGGGGCTGCTGTATTTTCCAAGATAGACTTGAAGTCAGGCTACCATCAGATCAGAGTGAAGACTGAGGATATACCAAAGACTGCTTTCAGAACACGTTACGGACACTACGAGTACCTAGTGATGCCGTTTGGAGTGACCAATGCACCTGCTGTTTTCATGGATTACATGAACCGTATCTTTAATGAGTTCTTAGATCGGTTTGTGGTGGTGTACATTGACGACATATTGATATATTCGAAGGATGCAAAGGAACATGAAGGACATTTGCGCCAAGTTCTACAAGTGTTGAGAGAGAAAAAGCTGTATGCGAACCCTTCCAAGTGTGAATTCTGGCTGGAGGAAGTCAATTTCTTAGGCCATGTTATCTCAAAGGAAGGCATAGCTGTGGATCCGGCGAAAGTGGAGACTGTTTTGGCTTGGGAGCAACCGAAGACAGTGACAGAAATCAGAAGTTTTGTGGGTTTGGCTGGATATTATAGACGCTTCATTGAAGGATTTTCCAAGATTGTTGGACCTTTGACTCAATTGACGAGGAAGGATCAACCTTTTGCATGGACTGAGGCGTGTGAAACAAGTTTTCAGACACTGAAGGAACGTTTGACGACGTCACCTGTACTTATTTTGCCGCAACCGGAGGAACCTTATGAGGTTTATTGTGACGCTTCGTATCAAGGCTTGGGATGTGTGCTGATGCAACATCGAAAGGTGGTGGCTTATGCTTCGAGACAGTTGAAGACTCATGAGAGGAACTATCCGACTCACGATCTGGAGTTAGCTGCCATTGTGTTTTCGCTGAAAATCTGGAGGCATTATCTCTATGGTTGTACTTTCACGATATTTAGCGATCACAAGAGCCTTAAATACTTGTTTGATCAGAAGGAGCTGAACATGAGGCAACGAAGATGGATGGAGTTTATCAAAGACTATGAGTTCACGTTGCAATATCACCCTGGGAAGGCGAATGTAGTTGCTGATGCTTTGAGTAGAAAAATGCATGTCTCGTCAATGATGGTTAAAGAGCTGGAGTTGCTGGAACAATTTCGAGATATGAGTTTAGGTGTGACACCGTCTGAGGGGATGTTGAGATTCGGAATGATCAGAATCGCCAGTGCACTGATGGAAGAGATTAGAGAACAACAATTGCAAGATGCGTTTCTGCTGGAGAAGAGGGACTTAGTAATTCAAGGGAAAGACCCGGAATTCAAGATCGGAACTGATGATATCTTAAGATGCAAGGACAGAGTGTGTGTACCCAATAATCCAGAATTGAGAAGGCTGATCATGGATGAAGGGCATAAGAGCAAATGGAGCATTCATCCGGGAATGACAAAGATGTATCAAGATTTGAAACTAAATTTCTGGTGGCCAGGAATGAAGAAACAAGTGGCCGAGTATGTAGCTGCATGTTTGACTTGTCAGAAGGCGAAGGTAGAGCATCAAAGACTTGCTGGTATGCTACAGAGCTTAGACGTGCCAGAATGGAAATGGGATAGCATATCCATGGATTTTGTGGTAGCTTTGCCAAGAACACAGAAGCGACACGATTCGATTTGGGTGATTGTGGATCGTTTAACTAAGTCAGCGCATTTTCTACCAGTGAGAACTACCTACAATGTGGAGAAGTTGGCTGAGATTTATGTGGCGGAGGTTGTGAGACTACATGGAGTTCCGACAAGCATTGTGTCTGATCGGGATCCGATGTTTACTTCGCACTTTTGGGGAGCTCTTCATGATGCGTTAGGAACCAAGCTGAGATTGAGTTCGGCGTATCATCCACAAACTGATGGGCAGACAGAGAGAACTATTCAGTCGCTAGAGGATCTGTTACGTGCTTGTGTATTAGATAACAGAGGAAGCTGGGATGATCTTCTGCCATTGATCGAGTTTACCTACAACAATAGTTTTCATGCGAGCATTGGGATGGCACCGTATGAGGTTTTGTATGGCCGAAAGTGTAGGACACCGTTGTGTTGGTATCAAGATGGGGAGAGTTTGTTGATTGGGCCAAAATGTTGCAACAGACGACTGAGAAGGTTAAGCAGATCAGAGAAAAGATGAGAGGTTCACAGAGCAGACAGAAGAGTTATGCTGATCAGAGACGCATAACCCTAGAGTTTGAGGAAGGTGACCATGTGTTTCTACGAGTTACTCAGACTACGGGGGTGGGACGAGCTATTAAGTCGAGGAAGCTCACGCCAAAGTTTATTGGGCCTTATCAAATCACTCGACGTGTTGGACCAGTTGCGTATCAGATTGCACTACCACCGTTTCTTTCCAACATTCATGATGTATTTCATGTGTCGCAGCTGAGGAAGTACATTCCAGACCCGACTCATGTAATCGAGCCAGACAACGTTGAACTGAAGGATGATTTGACTTTTGAGGCACCGCCAGTGAGTATTGGGGATAGAAGAGTGAAACAGCTGAGGGGAAAGCAGATTGCGTTGGTAAAGGTGATATGGAACAAGGATACGGGAGACGCTACATGGGAATTGGAAGATAAGATCAAGGAACTGTACCCCGGACTTTTTGCAGAACTCTGAGTTTCGAGGACGAAACTTTCTTTTTGGAGGGGAGTATTGTAAGACCTGGATTTTTAGAACAAGTTAATTTCCGACTCACGCGTAGAATCAGTGTAAGCGTGACAGGAGTTTGATGTTTGAGAAAGATTAATGAAGAAGAAAGTTCAGGAATTGCTTGAGGAATGTTGCATAGTCGCTGTAGGAATTAGTGCGAGTCGTCTGCACACCTGCCTTATGGCGAGCGTGTCCAGAATAGGCTAATTTGCCTTTAGAGTAACGTTTTAAGTGAGATTTCGAACTCTCGGAAAATTTAAAGATTCTCTTTATTTTTCCTTCGACCAGTGTTTCATTTCGGAACTCTGGACTGTACGCACGATAGTATTCAGTTTTCGGAAGTCCGACGACGCTAATTTCTTTGCTTCGAAACCCTAGATTCGAGCGATGGATGAAGACTTTTTCTATTCGGGATTTCTAACGGAGTTTCCGTCCGCGTTTCCAGATTTGTTTCGACGTTTCCAATCTTTCTTCAGAAGGAAGTTTTGTCTTTTGAGCATCACAGCAAAAAGTAGTTTTTCGGGACAAATTAACTTACACCGCTTTTGGGATTTTAGATATCGTTTTTCCCAAAAGTCTGAGATTTATTTTGAGTTCTGGAATTCTGACGCCAGAATCTCTCTTTGAATTCATCGGTGAACGTGCTGCAAAAATCGGAATCGCGAAATTTTCATTTTCCCGCGATTTCGCCTGCCTATAAATAGCTCGAAAATCAAAAATCTCTTCATTTTCACCCATTCAAGGCCGCGAGTTCTAGGGGGAGAGGAGGAGAAGAGATTTTCGCGAAAACTCGACCGATCTTCGTGCAGTTCGTCCCTACTTCAAGGTATCGAGGTAACTAGCATGATTCTTACCTCTGATTACTGTTTCTACTGCGTTTCTGAAGTCGTTTTTGTGCTCACAGTTTTGAGCTTTTTGTAAAACTGTCTGTTTTCTCTGATTTCTTGCTTGGGTTATCTTCCCTACGTTCCCAAGAGTCTAAAACCTCTGTCAGTAATCGCCGATTGCGATCTAGTTGTTAAGGATCTGAAAAACTGATTCAAAACCCTTTTTGTCTCACATTTCGAAACTTTATTGTCGAAAAGACGTAATCTGACATCGTGCCTTTAGGATTTGTTGTCACGGATGTCGTTAGGATCATTGCTGTCAATTTTTTTTTCCGAACTGATAACTTTGAGGTTTTGAGCTTTTATTTTGGACCAAAACGCCCCTGAACGGCCGTATTTTGATCCGATCGTCCGAAAATTGTTCCGACAGTTTCTTTGCCTTAATTTTACCCTAAAACTACCTTGTAAACAGATTTGATCGAAGAAAAAGAGCCGGAGCTCTTTTTCCTTAATGGCCGAGAGCTATTCCTTTAGGGGGGGGGGGAGTTTTCGTTTTCGAAAACTTGTCTTTTCGTACCCGATTGTCGTATTCTGAAGCTTTAATGCTTTGTCTATCGTTTATGTGTTGTATTGCGATCGAACTAATTGATTTTTTTTGGATTCTGCTTTGTTTTCTCCGAGGTTCAGTCGAAGGAACTTTGGAAGTTTCAAGGCATTCCTGTGAAGGAGATTTTGATTGCGAGGCTGGATCAGCTCGAGGTTAGGGCAACTGACATATTAGCTATGATTGCATGATAGGCGTCGATGAATTCGACTTATGTTTTATCTGATGTTGATTATGATGATGAGTTGATGTTATGATGCTTTTCCATAACTTGTGATATTGTGATATTGTTGGATTGTGCGTTTTGACGCGACTTCGGAGTGAAGATTCATTGATCGGGTGATCTTTGATATTTCGGGTTGGATGAACAACCCTAGGCAAGTTCAAATGTGGGGTTTGAGACTTAGCCATTCGTTGGGATTCGTTTGAATACTTAGACTTTCCCCGGGAAACTTCTTTTGGAGGGTTTTTGGAAAAACTTAGAATGAATAGAGTTTTGAAAACTAAAGACTTGGGAAACCTAGACTTTGAGAAATAAACTCATAACCTGACTAATTTGAATTGAAATAATTTTTATTAACAATTAAGCATAGGAGAACTGAAGGGGGAAAATATTTACGAAAGACGGGGAAAAGTCGACTTTTGTTGTGGGATTTGGAATTGGGGAAAGCCACTGAGGTGAGCTACGGTGATGATTGAAAGTCACCAAGTACTTTAAGTACTCTTGTTGTTGGGGTGTGTTGTATTGACCGACACTAAACCCTTGTGTTCTATTGTGGTGGGAGTTGTGTTGTATTGACCGACACTAACTCCGAGTCGTGTTGTATTGACCGACACTGACTCTGGCTTTGATTTTGGGTTCTATTGTGGAGGGAGTTGTGATGTATTGACCGACACTTACTCCGAGTTGTGTTGTATTGACCGACACTAACTCTTGGTTTGTTTTGAGATTGGGTTTGAGCTAAACGCTTGTGTGGTGAGGACGATTCGATGTTTGGCTAACCATATTGCATCAATCGGGTGAATAACGGGAATGGTTCACCTGTGCATCTTTTGGTGAATAACGGGAATGGTTCACCAATGTATTAATGATGAATAACGGAAATGGTTCATCGTACGGTGAATAACGGGAATGGTTCACCAAGGGTGAATAACGGGAATGGTTCACCAAGGATGAATAACGGGAATGGTTCATCCATAGTGAAGAACGGGAATGCTTCACTTGTGGCGAACGGGAACGCGTCACAATCCGGATCATATTGTGCATTTCACGCATACATTCATTCTGACTTGAATTGTGTGCTGTTTGATTATTGAAGCATTGTTAGAGCCATAACATGCTAGGATTATCTATATGTTATATAACAACATATATATCTATACCCCATATCACATGTTGAGTGTATATCTACTTTATTCTGTGAGTTGACCCTAGCGCCTTGGCTTTGGTTTCATGTTTGTGTTTGGGCGATCGGCCTGCTGCTAGATGTCGATGGCCGACTGGTTCTCGATGGTCTCTCCCTCGGGGGGGATCAGGTATGAGTTGGTGGATAGGGATGCCCCCACCGCTTGGGTGATCGATGTGGCTGGTCACCGAGCGACGTACAGGGGAAGGGTCATGGAGGACCGGACGGATGAGCGAGGACGCCTGACGAGAGGAGTGCTACGGCGTATGGAGCTGAGCTTTGACTTTCCGCCCTCAGTTCACTGTGGACCAGGCACTGGTCATGGACCACCTGCACCACCCCCGACTTCACCTTCTGTTGAGGAGGACCCGGCGGAGATCGAGACTGCTGTTGCTGCACCTGTTGCGCCACCTCCTGCTACTGCCATTGCCCCTACCGACGTGGCGTCGTCCTCTAGGCTCGTACAGCCGAGGAGGGAGTCTGTTGTCCCATCTGCCTCACGTCTCTTATCTTTCTCTTCACCGCACGGCTACCGTGTGGACCCCTTGATGAGGGTGGTGGAGGAGGATGTTCTTACAGGAGAGGTGGATGTGGAGACCGGCTCGACTAGGGCGGTGCGCAGGACAGTTAGGAGGGAGGTCATGGATTTGGACACCGAGATGATTACGGTGGATTCCGACTCTGACTCCGAGAGCAGTGGGGAGAGTTACTCGCCGAGCAGCGATGAGGAGGAGGAGGATTGGTGAGCTAAGCTGGGAGGGTAGGTTAGGCTAGCGTCATTTTTTGTGTAGAGCTCTGATCGTCAGTTTCTTCTGGGACAGGGTAGGTTCCGATGTGTGGCTTTTTGTGTGCTTCTTTTGAGGAGGATCACAGAGAGTCTGTCGGAGTATAGGGGTCTTTTGTTCAGGCCATTTTTGGGTGCCGACTTTCTCTTGGATAACTGTATATTTTGATACTTTTACCTACAGTGCTGGTTTGTATATATTTGCCTGCGGGCACACTACTTTGGAGTCACTGCGAGTGCGCGTGACGGGAGAGTGCAGCTGAGGCTGTACAAGTGTTTATATTGTATATCGGTTAGTTTAGTTGTTGGGTTTTGTCTTTATTTCTTTATCGCTTTTATTTAAAGGAATCAAACGAAAAAAAAATTACCTGTTTTCCGCGTAAAGTTTATTTTTGGTTACTAAAGTGACACCTGGAAATCGGGGTGTTACAAAAATCATCATTAAGGTTAGTTTGTGAATTAGGATTGAAAATTGAAAATCTTACCTTGTCCTTACCAACTCGAAGGATGAGCTGACCCTTATCAACATCTATCTTAGCCCTGCCAGTGGCTAAGAAGGGTCGGCAAAGAATAAGAGGAATCTTTGCATCCTCCTCCATATCCAGCACCACAAAGTCCACAGGGAACACATACTTGTCCACCTTCACCATAACATCTTCCACAATCCCATATGGTGTTTTTAGGGATCGGTCCGCCATTTGTAAGGAAAGCATGGTCGGGGTGACCTCTCCTAAGTTCAGCCTTCTAAACATGCTAAGCGGCATCAAGTTGATGCTCGCTCCCAAATCACACAAGGCTTCAACAACAGTCAACCCCTCAATCTCCACTGGGATAGTAAAACTCCCAGGATCCCTTCTCTTCTTAGGCATTTTTCTTTGCAAAATGACACTACACTCCTCGGTCATCATGATAGTTTCATCAACCTCACTCAACTTCCTTCTCTTATTTAAAATGTCCTTCATGAACTTAGCATAGATAGGCATTTGTTCCAAAGCATCGGAAAAAGGGATATCAATATGGAGTTTCTTAAAAACATCCATAAATTTTGAAAACCTTTTATCCAAATTCTTTATAGCCAATGCTTTAGGAAATGGAACTTTGCCAAGTTCAGGAATATGATCATTCATCACTCTAGTTTTAATAGGAACATTCACTTCCTCCCGAACTATTTCCTCCCTTTTTCCTCCCTCTGCTTTCGTTTCTAACCCATTCAACACTCTACCACTTCTAGTAGTCATAGCAGAAGCACTTTCTTGTTCAGGATTGGGGATATTATCGGAAGGAAGTTTACCTTGAGGCCTTTTGGTGATTTGCTTGGCCAACTGGTGAATTTGGTTCTCCAAGCTCTTGATAGCCGCCTCTCGGTTCTTATAGTTGTTCTCCATGCGGTTGATGAAAGTCTCAACCAACTCCTCCAAACTCTTCTGGGCACCATCATTTTCACCAACTTGCTCTTGGACTTGTTGAGATAGTCCAGAGCTTTGACCTTGGAAACTTTGATTATTCATGGTACAAAATTTACTAACATGAGGCCCTCCAATAGCCACACATTCCACTTTGGCTACTGTAGCACCTACCAAATTGGTCGCCTTTATATGATTTTGAATCTCCGCCATTTGTTCGGAGATTTGCTTATTGGAGGCCAAGAGCTTTTCGTAAGCTTCAACTTCAAACATACTCCTTCGGGTTTGGCAATCATTTTCAGAGTTCATGGCTCTCACTGCCATCTTTTCTATTAAGTCATACCCCGCTTGTGGGGGAAGAGCATCGAACTCCCCATTTGAAGCCGCATCTAGGCCAAACCTCCAAGAGTATTGTAGACCATCATAAAATGTTGCAACCAATTCAGCTTGGGTGAGATTGTGTTGAGGGCATTTCCTCAAGAGCTTCTTGAAGCGCTCCCAAGCTTCATACAGATTCTCTTCACCGGTTTGCACAAAATTCATGATGTCTTTTTTCAATTTCCTCAAAAGGGCTCTTGGGAAGAACCTTGTTGTGAACTTTTCTGCTAAGTGTTCCCAAGTAGTGATACTCCCTTGAGGTTGTGAATTTAGCCATTCCTCCGCTGCATCCTTCAAAGTAAATGGAAACAAGCTCAACCGAATTGCATCCGCTGAAACATTGTTCACCCGGTAAGTGTTGCAATTCCTGATGAACCTCTCCATGTGAGCGTGAGGATCTTCCAGGGCACCTCCACCATATTGGCTTTGGCTCACCAAGTTGATGAATGTCGGTCTCAATTCAAAGTTCCCCACTACCTCGGGAAAAACAATGCTCCCGGGATAGTCATAACTCATTGTAGCCGAAGTGAGTTCCCGAAGAGACCGGTTGGCATTCCAACTTCTTGTTCACGTAACCGGAGGGTGATACCCTCTTGGATTCTTGCCTCAATATGGGCTTGCATCTCCTCCTCCGTCATACGGCCACCCATGATGGTGTCTCTCGTGAGAGGAACCTGAAAGTGTGACACTCAAATAGAGAAAGATTAGTAGCACCAATTCTAGACAAAGATAAAAAAAAAACAAAAAAAAACAAAACCACAAACTAAAAACTTAAACCAAAAACCACAAACAATTCCCCGACAACGGCGCCAAAAACTTGTTGGTCAATATGCAAGTGTACAGAATCTACCCGATTTTAATTTATCGAACCACAGGGAATTGAATTGCGAATTCAGTTAATGATTCAAGTTCAAGGTTGGAAAACAAGTAAAATTCAGTTTTAAAGGTTGATTGTTTCTTGAGTTATGTAAAAAAGCAAGTAAACGAATAACAAAGCGATTGAAATTCAGAGATGAGAATGCCTTGGGTTCTTCCTCAACTAATTCAGTTTTAGCAAACCTTTCCTACTCACAAAGTCCGGAGTCTCTCCTTGATGCTCTAGCCTAATTAGTAATCTATCGATGCCTCGCATAGACAACCCTCTCAAGTCGAAAGATAGGCACAATTCCTTGACAACCTAAACATTTGCTAAAGGCACTAAGCATGCAATTCAGGCCAACAAACCCCAACCCTTCCTCTATTCCTAGTAGCAAGTATAGAAGAGGTAATCCCACAACAAGTCCCAATTCTATAACAAACTTCCGTTATGATTATAGAAAAGCAAAAAGCTAGCATGCATTCAAGCTTAAAAGATAAAGCATAGGAGTGAGATTCAATGGTTTACTCAAAACAACATTAATAGAAAAGGAATTAAAGCTAAAACATCCAAAATCTTACAAAGAACCCAAAGCAAAAGGAGTTTTAGCCAAACATGGCTATGGAATCCATACAAGAAAAGAAAGATAAAACCTGGATCATAGGACTTGGAGAAAGCTCCTCAAGCTCTAGAACCCAAACCCTCTCTTCTAGCTTATTGAAATATGAGAAAATGACAAAAGGTTCCAAGAGAAATGACAAAAATCCTATTTATAGGCAAAATGGACGAGTTTACTGGTTTGCCGGGCGTTCCAGCGCCAGTGCCGGGCGCTCCAGCGCCAGACATATTTTTCCAGCATTTTGGCTTATGCCTTCTTAGCGCTCAGGCGCCATTGTGGGGCGCTTGAGCGCCCCGACTCTCCTAAAAAACCTTAAATCTTCATTTTAACTCCTCTTTAATGCCTCCTTCAAGTCTTTAAACCCCTTGGCCTTCTTCCTTCAGCTGTTACAACCTGATTACTTGCTCAAAAAGACTAGAAACAAAGCCAAGAAACTCAAAGGTTAATTTGCACAAAAGTATAAAATGAACTAGGAATTAAACTAGACCCCTAAACTCTACTAAAATACCATTAAAGACCCTATAAAACTATGAAATTACCAATGCAATGCAAAAACACTAATAAAGATAAAGATGCATGGAAATGCATGAAACACTACATGAGACACAAGAAAAAGACTCAAAACCTACAACGAAATGACCCTAAAAACACTACTAAACTAGGGTCATCACCAGCCCCTGTTCAAGACATCTCTGATGATGTTTCTGATGACGTGCCCCTGGTTAAGTCCATTCCTGATAGCATTGCTGCCAGGATGAAAATAAAAAGAAGGGTCTCTACACCTGAAGTCACTCCCACTCCACCAAAGAGATCCAAGTCATCTCCTGTAACCTACAAATCTAGACAAGCAAGTGTGAAGGATAAGGGAAAGCAAAAGGCTGTCAAGACTGCAAGTGAGAAGAAGAAAAGGATGTTTCCAGTTGATTTTGAAGACTCTGAGTCAGATGTCGAAGCCGATGTCCAGGACATTCGACCCTCTGAGAAAAAGAAGTTTTCTGGTAAGCGTATTCCTCAAAATGTTCCTGCTGTTCCTATTGATAGAGTGTCTTTTCACTTGGAAGGGAATATACAGAAGTGGAAGTTTGTTTCTAAGAGAAGAATGGCCAACGAAAGGGAAGTTGGCCCTGATGTTCTTGAATGCAGAGATGTTGGAAGGTGCTATGAGAAGCTTGTGAGAGAGTTCTTGGTGAATCTCTCAGTTGATGTTGGACTTCCTGATAGTGATGAATTCAGGAAAGTTTTTGTGAGGGCTGAATGTGTTGTGTTCTCACCTGTTGTGATCAATCAAGCACTTGGAAGAAGTGTTATTGAATTTGCTGATGAAGAAGTGTCTATGGATGATGTTGCTAAGAAACTTACTGCTGGTTATGTGAAGAAGTGGCCCAGCAAGAAATTGTTGTCCACTAGCAATCTCAGTGTGAAGTATGCAATCCTTAACAGGATTGGTGCTGTGAATTGGGTTCCTACACAACATACCTCTGGTGTTTCTGCAACCCTTGCCAAGTTGATCTATAGGATTGGCAAGTCTATTGCATTTGATTTTGGCGCTCTTGTCTTTGAGCAGACATTGAAGCATGCTGATACTTGTGCTGTGAAGCTATCTGTTTCATTTCCTTCACTTCTTACTGAAATCATTCTCAAGCAGCATCCTCAGATTCTCCGGGTTGATGAAGTGGCTAGGTCTCGTGGAGTTCCAATCACCTTGGATCAACGTTTGTTTATGGAGCCACATGTCCTAGACATTGCCATGCCAACCAGCAGGACATCTGCCCCTCCTGTGACTGAAACTGGCACTCAGGCCATCATTGCTGAATTACAGGAAGTCTCCAAGGCTTTGCAGGAGACAATCAGGGTGAGCACTGCCAGGAAGCTCAAGGTTGATGCTTTGTTACTCAAGCTGCAAGAAGAAGAACGCCAAGAAGGTGAGTAAAGTGCTGCAGCTACAGCTGCTCAGGATGAGAGCAACGACGAGGAGGAAGGATCTGAAGAGTGTGCAGAGGAAAGTGCAGAAGAGTCTGGAGAGGAGTCCAGTTCTGAAGACTAGTTTGTCCTGTTCTTTTGCGATTTTCTTTTGTTTTAGGATGTATTTGTGCACCCTTTGCAAATTTGTGCTAAAAAGGGGGAGTAGTTTGAAGTTTGAAGATTCTATCTGCTATGGTCTGTTATAATTTGTGCTGCTACTGTGAAGACCTAAGTTACTACTGTGAAGTTGCTACTGTGAAGACTATGTGTGTTTTTCTAGTGTTAGCTTTGGTTTGTTCAATTTAAAGACAAGTTCAAGACAATTGCTAGGTTTGTTTCAAGTTGCATCTTCTGATTTTATGTGGTTAGCTTATGTGCAAGTAACTTCTGATAGTGTTTTCTGATATGTTGATGTTCAAGCTGATTTACTGTGAAGTCATCATATGCTAAGGATTGATAGTACTTCTGTTTGTGTGTTTTTGCTGCTAAGTGTAATGTTCCAACTATGCTAGTTGTTGGTATGGATGCATCCTTTGAAGGGGAGCTATGCTTAAGGGGGAGAATTGATTCTCTATTTTTATCCTCTCTGGTTGTGTGTTGTTTTAGACAAAATTTGATAAAGGGGGAGATTGTTGGTACATGTTGCCTTGAATTTTGTCAAAACAACCAATTGTCGAAGCAGATGCCGTGGCATCTGATTCCGTGAAGCTAGGGCATCAGTCCTCAGCTTGAGTTTCTGTTGTGGGCCCTCTGAAGATTTTTTGCAGATATGTTTTACGTGTGACTTGGGGATCAAGTAGCTATTCCAGAAGGGTTTCTGTTTATGGGTTGTTATTTGTTGAAACAATCTTTGTTAAAAGATTGGTTTCTATCTTTACTTGTGCAATAAGTAAACAAAATCTATCAAGATTGCGTTTTGAATTGCTGTAGCTGCAATCTGTTACTTCAGCCCATGCTAACCCTAGAGCCCATGCTACCGCTACCGAAGTCTATAAAAGGATGAAGACCTAAAGCATGAAGACCACCGAAGCTAATAGAGAGAGAGATCAAGTGTTTTAGGATTTGTGATTGTGCTTTGTCCCTTGTTAGTTGTGAATCTTCTTTGCTCATTGATTCTATAAAGCAAAGAAGGGTTCTGTGTTGTTTGATTGCGTTCAAACTCTGATTGTTCATTGTGATCACCAATCACTGTGGCAGTGATTGAGAGAAAGTGAGAGAGGCTCTCATACTTAGGTTGAGATTCTAAGTAGAAATACACTGGGTAGATTAGGAAGTGAACTATGAACTGTTGTGCTCATGAGTGTCTGTAATTCCTGAATCTTGAGATAGTGGATTTCCTTTCTTTGGGTGCAAACCCTCCAGACGTAGGTGAAAGTTTTCACTGAACTGGGTTAACAATTCCTGTGTTTTGTTGTTTCTGTTTTAAGTTCTATTTTACTGTTAAGCGATTGTCGATCCTACAGTCCCAGCATCGTGTAGGACATTCATACTACAGGGAACCTGAATTTCAGATGCAAATTGTATCTGCTTCTGAACCTGTAACTTCTGAAGTCCACTTCTGAAGTTACTACTTCTGCTGTCCCTACTACTTCTGAAGTACCCACCACTTCTGATGTACCCACATCGGAAGCACTAGCTCAACTCCTATTTCTTCTTCCCCTTCCACTTCTAACCTTCAACTAGCCATATTCGATCCCACTCTCATTACCCTAACCAAGTGCATTGAGTTGTTTAGTATAAATGCTCGCACTAGGATCAGTAACCTTGCTGCAGTGACTAGCTCTAGTCTTCTGCCTAATTATGTCCAAGCGTAATGGGAGGACTTTCAACTCTGGATGCAATCTCGCTTCCAAGACTTGTTTGAATTGTCTGATTTTGAAATGGTTGCAGGTATTGAGGCTGCTAAAGAAAGATGGGAAAAAGAAATGGAGGCAAAGCGAGCTGCTGAAGAAAGAAGAGCTCCTGAAGCTATCAGGAAAGCTGCTTTAGAGGCTCAGAGACTGAAAGAAGAAGAAGAAGAAGCTGTAGAGAAAGAGGCTGAACGCCAAGAAGCTCTAAAAGAGGCTTCCATGCTGAAGGCTCAAGCTGAAGAGTTAGAAGCTCAAGCTGGAACTTCTGTTCAAGCACCTTCTGGAATTGAAGCAACTCTGGCCACCATTCAAGCTGAACAACAAGCCTTAAGAGATCGCATGATTGTGAAGGTGCGAAAAACACTAGAAATGGGGGTTTGAATAGAGTTTTTGAATAAATGATAAACTTTTCAAGCTTTTCAAAACTCAAAGATAAGAACTAGGTGCTGAAGGATAAGAAGTAAAGCACGCAGGTATTTTATCCTGGTTCACTTGAGATAAAAGCTCAAGCTAATCCAGTCCACCTGTGAAGGTAATTTCTTCCTTCTTCTGATGAAGGCAATTCACTAAAATCAATGAGTGTTACAACTGCACTTTGCTACTTGCTAAGTGACTAACAATACACTGATTTTCTCACTAGTATCCTCTTAAGAAGCTGATCTACCGATCCTCTTAAGACTAGCTAAACACTGAATCAACCTTGATTCAGTCCTCTTAAGATTCGACCAACCTTGGTCTCTTAATGAACTTTACAATGTAGTGTAAAAGGTTTCGGGTTTACAATGAGTGCTTCTAAAAAGCTAATAGTAAACTCAGATGTTTAAGAACAGTGAAGAAATAATGCTAAGAACTTGGTTCGTGTAAGGCTCTAAGTTCAATTTGGAACAATTTTATGGAAGTTTGAATAAAATTGAAGTTTTAGCTAATGTTTGATAGCTGGCAGATTAGAACTGTCAACTTGTGTGAATTTTTTAGAGGGTCTTAACGACTTCATTTGGGACAACTTCCTTCATGAGAGTTGTAGCCTTTCAAGTTTAGAAAATTCTCCAAGTGGTTTCGAGTCAATCCGATATCTGTAGCTTTAGATATCCCCGTTTTAGTGAGCAAAGGTCCAGCTGCCCAGACCTTACGAGCTCTAACTTAAAACTTTGGGCTTAAGCCTTGGTTAATGCGTTATTTGGGTCGGTTAGTGAACTTATGAGGTCATGATCAGGAGATTAAGAAGAGGCTAAGTGGGCCAAGTGACTTGGATGAGAAGGAAGGAACTAGGGTTATGAAAATCCTAGCCCATTAGTGGTGATACCGCAGCCTTGCAAGGAGAAAAGGGAGGGAGATTTTGATTTTCTTCTGCAGTAAAGAGTGATTAGTACCAATTAAGCCTGTCCCCTCTGACTTAAAACAGCATTAAACCCAAAACCACAACCCTAGCCCACTATTTTCCCCTTGACCGCCAGTTTTGTGAGTAAAAGGGAGAGAAAAACCAAATTTTCTTTCTTTCTTTCACACTTCAGAAAAACAGAAGCTAATCACGTAAACACACCCCCATCTCCTTCATCTTGCTCCAAGCACCACCACCATCCAAGCCACCGCCGGCCACCATCACCACCCATAACACCTTGCGCGTGAAGGAGGAGCTGCGAGAGGAAAGGGAACCGCGTGGAGGGGGAGAAGAAGGACGTGGACAGCAAGCTTTTTGATCTTGAATCTTCATCTTCTCTTCTTTTTTTTCAGACCACCAACCCAAGGTAAGGGCTGGTCCTAGGAGGGGTAGATTATAGGGATCCTTGCCATGTTTTAGCATGAATCATATTGAGTTATAGACGTTTTTCTTATGAGGTTTGGGTGATGTGCTTGCTGGAAAATTTATCATGATGCTATGTATGGCTATGCTATAATTATTATGCTTGATGATGGTCATGATACTCTAGTCCATCTTAACTCTCTCTTGTGAACATATGAGAATATGCCAAATGAATGGTAGTTTGCCACGAGAACTGTACAGAAGAAGGGTAGTTTATCTAGGTAGTTTAGCCATGTTTTGTTGTAAATATGGATTGATCTTGAGGGCTGTTCTATGACGTTTTGCTATTATGTTTGTTGCTGGAAATTTGTACCGTGAAATACATGCCTATTAACCTTCAATTGATGTGCTTGCTATTGTGCTATGATCTCATGCATAAATCCCATGACTACTTGCTAATTTTGGATCATATTGTGCTTGTCTCAACATGGTTAATGATGAATGTTTAATTCTGGAATTCTTGGGTGAAAATGTTGATGTTTGGGGCTGGACAAGGGCTGGTATGGAATGAAAGAAAAAAAGAAAAAAAATTTTTGAAAACCCTAGAGCCTAAAGTGGGTTCGGCCGAACCCTATTTCAAGGGGTTCGGAGTGTTTCCTTCTTTGATTCCATGCTCAAGTCGTTTGAGTCTTGCTTGAATAATTTGGCATGAGTTATGTGTATGAGAAGCATGAGAATATGATTATGAATACCTATGCTATATGAATATTGCCTGACTGAGGAACCATGGGTCGCTCACCTAGCTGTAATTCCCATTGGTGTTGTGGATATCTTTTGTCGTCATGTTTAATATTGTTATTAAAGTTGAGAAGACTCTAGGACTGACTTTAGAGCCCTAAATACAAAGTGAATGTGATTATAACTCGTTTGCAAGCGAATTAATTAGCGGACATAGGTCAGGTAGACTATGGTCCATGAGAACGATGGGCTTGCACGCGAGGGAGTTATTTGGGTTGACTGCGGTCTCCCGTGAACCTTGTGGGCCGGTGTGGCTTCACGTGATTTGGTTGACTGTGGTCACCGTGAATTTTTGTGGATCATTGCGGCTCCACGTGATTTGGTTGACTGCGGTCACCGTGATAACCGTGCCTCTGCGGAAGCACGAAGATGGCCATGGAAGTTTTGGTGGGTGGTGTGAAGTGAGGAACCGATAGATGACTAACTAACATCTTAAACCCTAATGTGAAAGAGACAATTATTTTTTTTTTTTAATGTGGAAGTTGCTTCATTATATCTACTGTATTATGTGTTTTCTTTTAGACCTGACCCTTTCTTGTTTGCTATGTGTTTATTTGGGGGGGGGGGTAGATGGCGTCAACGACAACGACGTTCGTGCCTCGCTGGAGGCTGAGACTTGATGGGGAGCTAGACGATCGGGCCTGGAGGGCCAACTCCTCCGGGATCCGAAGATTTTATGTCGGGGATGTTAGCTTTATAGGGATGGACCGGGACGGCAATATAGTGGAGGTTCGCACGGTTGAAGGGGGCATCCTTGACATGCCCTATCCACCTCCTAGGTTCCTACTACCTGAGGTCGAGGGAGTCGGGGAAACACCTGCTGAGCCTAATGCTGGGACACCTGCTGAGTTCGTGCCTCAAGACGGGTCTGACGCTTCGGTTACAGGACAACGACGCTATGGAGGAGGCGCATGGTGGATTCACAACAACTTGGTGGGACCGAGACCCAGAAAGAGAAGACAGGTGGTAGAAGATGAGAAACCAAAGGATGAACCTGCCGAGTGACCGTGACACTGATGACTGGACTGGGAGCCCTATGAGCGAGCGTTCTTTTGGAATTTCATTTTATTTTGTTGAGTTTTATGAGAACTTGAGTAACTGATGTAAACTATTTACTTCCGCCGTGGTTTTTCCATACGTGGGTGTGGACACGGTTTTCTTTATTTACTTACAGTTGATTTTATAACGGTTGATGTTTTATCCTTTTATGAGTTTAATGCAAAACGTGTTTCTTTAACCCGCTGTTTATGGTTATGTTATGAATCGGAACACATTAAAGTGATTTCTATCAATGGTATTCAAGAGCTTTCAAAAGTAAATATGACCTTTATCACCTAATCAAGAGTAACAAACGAATCGGCGAAAATTCTTTACGAAAATTGGTTAATTAGTTACTGTGTAACACTCGAGAAATCGGGACGTTACAGTTCGAATGAATTGGATAATTTCAGCAAAGTTTCTTAGTCGCTTTCTTCTTTCTTCAGCCTTTATATACTCCAAGACTTGTGATGTAGCCGTTGCTAGGGTTTTATCCGTTGGAGTGGCAATTCTGTAATATCAGACTACTAGGCTGTACAAGGTAGGTGGCGGACAGACTGAGATTTGTACGACGTTGTACTGTGACAGCGACCTGTCCTTGCACCAGTTGACTTGTAATCAAGGAGCTTCAGATGAACGTTGGTGAAGCTTCTGATCATCGTCAGATTGAAGCTTGGATTCTTCTGACCTTGCAACTACTGCTTCTGAACAAGTTCCTCAGAACTTCTGAACGTCAGAGCTAGAATAGCTTGGGTCTTCAGAACCAACTTCTTGCAGGTCTTCAGAACTTGAGTCTTCTGCTTCTGGACCGTTCCTCTGGAACATCTGGTCTTCAGAACTTCTGACTTGAGTTCTTCAGAACTTCTTGAGAGCTTCCATCTTCAGAGCTTCTGAAGTATTTGCCACTGTTCAGAACGAACATGGTATGTTAAAGAGCTCTCTTTTTAGTAACCCTTGGTTCTTCTTCTTCTGAACGAGTAGGCTTGGATCAGATTCAGAACCTGTTTGTCACATCTTAAAAAGACAAACGTTAGGGTACCACAATTGTTCATCATCACAAACCTTAATTGTAATCATCAAAACATAGAGATGCAACCACTGATCAAACCTTGATCTTACAGATTGCACATGAAAAAGCCAACTCTGAAC
This sequence comes from Lotus japonicus, assembly GCF_012489685.1. Taxonomy (NCBI): domain Eukaryota; kingdom Viridiplantae; phylum Streptophyta; class Magnoliopsida; order Fabales; family Fabaceae; genus Lotus; species Lotus japonicus. Next base: position 28,779,153 of record NC_080044.1, read on the forward strand.
TCAAGGACATGCTGGCAATGATTCTGAAGAAGCTTCTTTAGGATTTCTGTTTTCCTTTGTTTCTATTGTTTTGTTTCTTAAAACTTTTTGTTTGCTTCTGCCTTTTCTTTTGCACTTTGTTTATATATATATAAGTTTTTGTTTCTCTTCTGATCCTTCTTTATTTATTTAGTTTCTAATTTCTTGATTTCTTTTCTTACTTTATAATTCCCTCTTCTGAACCTAACCTTTTTCTGTTCTTTTACCTTAATCAGGGGGAGTACTAGTCTACCTCTTGTGTTTTCAACTAAGTTTTTCACACTTAAATCTTTTTGCTTATGACAAAAAGGGGGAGTACTAGTAATTATTTTGATAAGAAATTTTTTGGAGAATTAAGTGATCAATTATGTAACTTCTATAGACCCTCTCTGAAGGAATGCACGACTTACATTCACTTCTTCTAGAAGTGTTTCCTATTTGCTTTTAAGTTCCGATGGTTTGCTCTGATCACATATTCTATACATATATTGCTCTGATCACATGTCTTATAGATATAATTTTCTCTGATCACTTATTTTATATAGCTCAGAATCTAGACACTTCTAATGTTTTCATTAAGTCTTAGATTTAGGGAGAGCTAAGCTCATAATCAAGCTCAAGTCTTGGATTTAGAAGGAGTTGAACAAGCTATACATATCAGGATAAGATCTTTCTATACCTTATACTCTGATTTGTTTTAGTTTTTGTTCATCAAAATATATGGTTTATCATTATCAAAAAGGGGGAGATTGTAAGACCATGTTTTGGTTCTGTAGTACACTCTAGGTTTTGATGATAACAAGTAAATATTTGGTGATGAAAATTTTTGGTACTCTAACGTTTGTCTTTTATGTGTTTGACAAACAGATTCTGATTCTGATTGAAAGTTGAATTCATCAGGAGTCAAAGTCCAAAGATTGACCAATAATCCGCTTCAGCACTCACTACGTTCTGGTGAACGATAGTTCATGCTTTAGATGTTCTGAAGATAAAAGCTCTGATGATGGGTTCTAAAGATCAAGTGCTGAAGACTCTGAAGACCAGAAGAAATGGCTGAGAAACTCATTGCAATCAAATACACTCAAGCGAATACCTTAGCAATAAATTTCTTCACTGTTCTAAATTTGTTTACACTTTGCTTGTTTAGTAGAATTTATTTGTAAACCCAAACTTTGATCATATTGTTTGTATTTCCTTAAGGGACCAGGTTGGTCAGGATCCTTGAGAAGACTAAGACTTGTGTGTCTTAGTGGTTGCTAGTTCTTAGGTGTGTTAGTCACGTACCAAGTTGTGCTAGTGTAGTGTAACAACCTTTGATTAGTTGATTCCCTTCATTCAACGAAGGAAGAAATGACCTTAATGAAGGTATGAAAAACGGTAGAAAGGGGGGTTTGAATAACGTTTTCAGTATAAAACTTCCACCTAAAAGATTTTGACAAATCTTTCGAGAACTTAAGTGCTAAAGATAAGAGATAGGAAAGCACACAAGGATTTTATCCTGGTTCACTTGATAAATCACTCAAGCTACTCCAGTCCACCCGTTAAGGTGATTTCTTCCTTCTTAGAATGAAGGCAATCCACTAATCAGGTAAGAGTTACAACTGCACTTGAAACCTACAAGTGACTAACAATTACACTGACTTAGCTCACACTAAGATTCACTCTCTTAGTCTTTTCTAGGATCCGATCAACCTTGATCTCCTAAAGGAACTAAACAAACTGTTTATCAAAGAATTGTTTACAAGAGATTTGCTTCTAAAAAGCTAATAGTAAACACAATGAATTTCGGATGAAAGAAAACTTAGAAGATTTTGAATATGTCTTGCGCGTATGTGAATGCTTCTTCTTGCCGTTTCTTTCAGTCTTCAGCCTCTTTATATACTCCAAGGATTAGGGTTGAGCGTTGCATGGGAAATGCTACCGTTGGAGGGCAGTTCTGGAAAATCCAGCTTCTGCTGTGTCTGAGACTGTTAGGTAGGTCGTCAGGAAGGTACAGTTGCTTTTGTACTTGGATAGCGACGCGACCTTTAAACCTAGGAGACTTCTGATCAGGGGAATGCTTCATATTGGAACTTGTGAAGCCGGTTGATCAGAGTCAGAGGGAAAGCACAGATCCTCTGAGCATTGTATCTTCTGATTCTGAACTCAGAGGGAAGAACATGGCCTTCAGAGTTTCTTGCTTCTGGACTTCAGAGTTTCCACCATTCAGCTTCTGGATCTTCAGAGTCTTCTACACCATCAGAACATCTGAACCTTCAGTGTTTCTTGGTTATCAGAACTTCTGGATCTTCAGAGCTTCTAGTGACTGAGTCCACATCAGAGTTTGTATAACTTCAGAACTTCTGAAGCTTTTCCACTGTTCATACTGAACATGGTGAATGCGAAAGCGTTGCTTGGTTCACTCTTTAAGCACAGTGCTTCTGATTTGTGTGAGATTGAATAGAGGTCAGAGCCTGTAAATAGCACACTCAGAAAAACACGTTAGAGTACCACAATTGTTCATATCAAAAGGTTAACTTGTAATCATCAAAACATAGAGTTGTACTACTAGATCAAAACTTGATCTTACAATCTCCCCCTTTTTGATGATGACAAAACTAAGATTTTTGATGAACAATTCTTAAACATTAAACTGAATTCACTCAGAGTTTAGAGATATAGAATAATACTTATCCTGATGTGAATAGTTTATCTTGCTCATTCTGAATTCAAGTCACTGCTTGATTCTGAGCTTAGCTCCCCCTGAATCTAATACTTGATGAAAACGTTAGTAAAGTCTAGATTCTGAGCTAAATGATATAAGAGTTCAGAGTGAAAAACTTATGACATAGATGAAAATCGAGTAATCAGAGCGCATAGGTAATCAGAGTCATGGACAAGGTATCAGAGTCTTAGGTATCAGAGTCAACTTAGAATCACTTCAGAAGAAGTGAAATGTATTCCTTGTATTTGCCCAGTGACACATCTATGGTCATAAAGGTGGAACTCTTAAATTCTCCAAAAGAAAAATAAATCACACTAACACATCTTACACATCAAAAACTGGGTTTACTCCCCCTTTTTGTCATAAGCAAAAAGCTTGGGGTGTGAAAAACTTAGCTTGAAGTACAAGGTACTCCCCCTTAGAGAAGGTCTAAGTTTAAAGAAGATGAAAACGATGCAAGAATCAGAGTTAGGCGAAATAAAGAGAAGAGTTAATGCAAGAGAAGAACGTTTACCACCGGTCAAGGGAGTAAAGAGAAGGGTCAGTTACCAAGAACTTAACCTCGAGAAACCGTAGGAGCATTAACTTTCAGAGAGAAAGTGAAGCCTATATAAAGCGTTGGAGATAAAGGTAAGCTTCACACCTCGAACAATTTCAGTAAAGAAATGGCATCATACATCGTAGCACTAGAAGAGCTGAGGAAGAAGGCCTTTGAGGAGGACTTGTTGCTGAACATCAGGCATCTAGAGGGTACAACGACCATCTCGGAGCTGACACGGACACTGCTGGAAGAGGACCTGCGTCCAGAGTTGAAGAGAGACCTGAGGGAATTTCTTGCCTTCGTTGAGGAGGTGCAAGAACTCAGCCGGCTTGAACTCAAGCTGCTGGAAGAAAAAGAAATCTTGGAAGAGAAGCTCAAGACTTCAGAAGAGATTTTGGAGAGGGATGAGCTAAAGGACAGGCTCAGCAACATCCAGTATGCACTGGAGCGTCTGGAGAAGGATAGGTCAGAGCAGCGCCAGGAGTGCAGAAGAATGAGGAGGGATCCTCCATTCTAGACTTTAGGGAAAGAATGTATGATGTAAACATAAAGATATGATGAATAAAAAGATTTTTGCAAACATATGTGACACAAATATATATATATATATGCATAGATAATCACAAACGAACAAAGTAAAAGAAATAAGTAAATAAAAAGAAACAAAGTTTAACAAAAATAAAACAACGTTAAAGAAAAAGAAAAACGAAGAGATCCTAAAACTAAGGTTTATCCGTTCGACGCAGAAGTTCCATCATCATGTGCTTCATCTCAATCAGCATGGATTCATGAATGTCAAGACGCTGTTCCATGATGTCGAGTCTGGATGAGCTTGACTGAGCAGAACCGGAAGGAACACTCTGAGCAGCTTGAGGATCTGGAATGGAAGCAGAAGCAGCAGGAGTAAACACTACTGGTGCAAGTGCTTGGCATCTAAGAGCTTCAGCCTCAGCTTCAAGTCGCTCTGCCTCTAATCGGGCTTGTTCAGCTTGAGCTGCTGCTTGACGTGCAACTTCTTCTGCTTGAGCTTTCTTTCTCTTGGCTTCTTCAATAGCTTCAAGAAGCTTGTGTCTCTGTTCTTGTTCATGAAGAGCCACCCTTCGAGCAAACCTTTGCTTAGCAGCCTCAATGCTCTGACTTCCCTCTGCATGCAGGAGCTGCATCATAATTGGAACTTGAGCCACTAGCCAAGTGCCCAGATTGTTCCACTCATCAGCCACACGTTCAGCATTCCCACTGAGGTCAGTCTGACCGTGCACATTGCGTAGCATCAAAGAAGCTTCATGATAGAAAGTATTGATGCACTCAGAGAGAGATGTGGGTCGGAGGTGAGTGTAGGGAATTATGGAGAGGTTGGTTTCAGGAGAGGCTGGGTGATTGCTGCTATGGGCTTCAGCGGCACCTTGTGGAGAACCAATGTTAAACGGTTGAGCATTGGGTTCAGAGGTTCCAAGGCGAGGTTCTGAAGTTTCAACCAGAGGATGAGGTGATCTAACCGAGGATTGGTTAGACACTGAATGTTCGGGTTCAGGTTCTGGTTGAATAGGCTCTTGTTGGTCAGGGGCAGGGTGAGCTTGTTGAGCCAAAGGGTCTGCCTCTTGTAAAGGATTGGCCAAGATAGGTTCATCTGGGTCAACTAGACGTTCAGGTCTAGGGCCAGGATATCTCCTAGGGCTTGGACAAGTGAGGTAATACTCTTCTAAGGTACACCTTTTCTTTTCTGACCTCCATGAATTTTCTAATGGATTCAGAGTTATTGGAGGGAGAAGAATCAGCAACATTGGTTGGGAAGGATACAGGTGTATAGGCTGTGGAAGAGTCTGTATCCGTGGTTCTGGCAGCAGGACGTGCTGATGCTCTGGGAACAGAGTGATCAGACGTTCTGGGTTGTGGTTCGGTTTGGTTGGGCTCTGGTTGTTCATGGATGATGGGTTTAGAAGATAATGGGTCGTACGGGATGGTAATGAGAGAGGTTGGTTCTTCTGACCTAGAGGGTTGGTTCTGAAGCAAATTCCAGAGAGGTGCTTCAGTAGGGGAAGGTTGAAAGAAGGAAGATCTTGGGGAATGTGGTCGAGAGGTGGTTTGGGCAGCTGGATGGGATTCAGGAATAGGAGTGAGGGGATTTGAGGAGTGTTGGAGCATGGCAAATATAGGGAGTGCATCAAATAAATTCAAATCATCATCAGAAGCAAGTGCAGGCTTACTTGAATGTGCTGATGATCTAGTCACTCTGGCAGGAGGTTCAGTCCTTCTGATCACTTCAGCAGCTGGTTCCACCCGAGTAGGCTTCACCACGATTCTGACCTTCTTCTTCTTCTTCTTAGGAGGACCATCCTCATCATCACTATCATCACCATCATCAGGCTTTCTCTTCTTCTTTTTGACCAGAGGGACATCTGATTCCTCAGAAGATTCGTCCAGTATCATCTTCCTCTGAGCTTTCTTCTTGGGAGGAGAAGGAAACTCTGGAGCTGGTGGCAGTTTGCTGACGAAATCATCAAGATCAATTTCGAATCCTTGAGCCCTTAGGTCTTCAACATAGCACCGAATGGCGTCAGGATTGTCTGCCTGTGTCCGCAGAGGGTAGTCATTCAGAGGCATCCTTCTACTTCTGATTTCAGAAGATGTGTCTTCACGAGCAGGAGCAATCTTCTTCTGGACCAAACCCATCTTCTTCAGAGAATTTGCAGTGAAGACATCACTGACAATGGTAGTCAGGTCCTCTACACATCCAGCATGGACCAGATCTTGCACCATGTTGCTTTCAATGAGAAAGTCTGAGAGCAGCCTCCCAAAGGGGATATACTTGATTGCTGACTTGATGGAGGCAGAGGCGCGAGACTTCCGGATACATTCCTTCAAGTAGGAGAACAGGAAGTAGGGAAGGCAGATCTTCTTCTGGTCTTGGATGAAGAACAACATCACCTTCTGGTTGAAGTTGATGTAGTCTGGAGAACTGCCCTTCGGTCTCTGGTTTATGCAGTGGAGCAGGATTTTGTGCCAGATCCTGAGCTTGGGATGAAGGTCCATCACCTTGTAACTCGTCTTGCCCGGTTTGAAATTGGTGTACAGGGCCTGGTTGATTGTATCCTTGGTTCTGGGTTTCAGCTTCGATTCCGTGAGTTGGAAACGATACCCATAAGCAGTGTCTGCGCCCAGCAAATTCACGAAAGACTTCTCTGTGATGATGATCTTTCTTCCGAGAATGTGAGATACCACCTGAGTATCATCACAGTCGGCGTGCTTCCAGAATTCCTTGACCAATCTATCATACACCGGTCCTCGAAGTCTGTTGAAGTAATTTCCCCAACCTTGAGCTTGAACTTCAGGACGAAGATCATACCCATTTGTAGCCAGGTTGTCGAGGTCGAATCTCCATTCTGCCAGGACTTGGAGTTCCTCAGGAGGATATACGCAGTGAACGGCACAGCCCCGTTCTGCAATTGGAATAATCTGCTCTTGAGCTTGACCTTGATCTTGTGTCGGATTCTCAGGGCCCCTTTGACCCGTTGCTAGACCAACTACCATGTGAGGGAACTGGGGTGCATCTGCAGTAGCTCTTCTGGTTTGTCTCACCATTTTTGAAGCGGTTGAAGGTTTAAGGTAGAAGATGAAGGTTGAAAGATGAAGAGAGATCGAGAGAGAAATCGAGAATAAGCGGTTTTAAAAAGCAGAGAGAGCGAGAGTAAAAACCGGAAGTGACAGAGATCGTGTGTGTATAGTGGGTTTTGACAAATAACCGTTGTTGATTTAAAAAGCACTTTAAGATCAACGGTTGAAAATTAAAGATAGATAGTAACAGTAAAATACACAAATCACACACAGGAGAGAAGCATATCTACACGCAATCATAACAGACTGTCACACGGGCACAAGGAACTATGCATCAGAAATACTGACGCACGTGTTGCTGTCTCAGCTTCAGAGTCAGTACCAGTGGGTACGCACACTCTGATTGAGTTACCTTCTGGACTAGACATCTTCTGATCAAGAAGTATCATAGTCAGAGGTTCTGATCCATCTTCACTCTGGACAAAAGTCCATGTTTAGATTTTTCAGAATAAAATTAAATCTATCCTCTGCTAAGGGCTTTGTAAAGATATCTGCCCATTGATGGTCAGTATCAACAAACTTCAGAAGAAGTACGCCCTTCTGTACATAATCTCTAATAAAGTGATACTTTACCTCAATGTGCTTTGCCCTTGAATGCAGGATAGGATTCTTACTCATTGAGATTGCGGCAGTGTTATCACAATAGATTGGGATATTGCTCTCAAGGATCTGATAATCCTCCAGCTGATGTTTCATCCAGAGCATCTGAGTGCTGCATATTGCTGCTGAGATATATTCTGCCTCTGCAGTTGATAGTGCAATGGTTGATTGCCTCTTGCTTGCCCATGAGACTAGATTGCTTCCCAGAAATTGACAATTTCCGGAAGTACTTTTTCTCTCTGTTCTATCTCCAGCATAATCAGCATCACAGTAACCTGAAAGCTTATACTCTGATGTTTTCTTATACATCAAGCCAAGGTTAGTGGTGCCTTTCAAATACCTTAGGATCCTCTTAACAGCAGTTAAGTGGGTTTCCCTTGGATCTGATTGGAAACGAGCACATAAATGAACACTAAATAATATGTCTGACCTAGATGCAGTTAAGTATAGAAGTGAACCTATCATGCCACGATAGAGCTTCTGACATACTTTACCACTTTTATCTTCTTTCTCCAGAATGCATGTAGGATGCATTGGAGTCTTGGCCACTGTAGATTCCAGCATATTGAACTTCTTCAGAAGTTCTTTAGTGTACTTGCTCTGATGGATATATGTTCCTTCTGGTGTTTGATCAACTTGTATTCCCAGAAAGTACTTTAATTCTCCCATCATACTCATCTCAAATTCAGCCTGCATCATCTCAGAAAATTCTTTGCATAGAGATTGATTAGCAGAACCAAATATAATATCATCAACATAAATTTGCACAATTAAGATATCATCTTTATAAGTCTTGCAAAAAAGAGTTGTATCTACTTTACCCCTTACAAACTCATTCTCCAGAAGGAATGAGCTAAGTCTCTCATACCATGCTCTGGGAGCTTGCTTCAGACCGTAGAGTGATTTCTTCAATTTGAACACATGGTCTGGTTTCTTCTCATCTTCAAAACCTGGGGGTTGATGAACATAGACTTCCTCTGAGATATAACCATTTAGGAAGGCACTCTTCACGTCCATCTGATGTAGAACTATGTTGTGATTTACTGAGAAAGAGATCAACAGTCTGATTGCCTCCAGTCTTGCTACTGGAGCAAATGTTTCAGTGTAGTCTATTCCTTCCTGCTGGCTGTAGCCTTAAGCAACTAGCCTTGCCTTGTTTCTGACTACATCTCCTTTCTCATTCAGCTTGTTTCTGAATACCCATTTCGTTCCAATAACATGGACACTCTCGGGCTTCTTCACTAAGCTCCAAACATCGTTCTTGGAAAATTGATTCAATTCTTCTTCCATGGCCAGAATCCAATCCTTGTCCTGAAGAGCTTCATCTATGGACTTGGGTTCAATTAAGGACACCAATCCTTTCAGACTGAGCAAGGTCTCTTCAGAGGATCTGAAGGCTGATCTGGTTCTGACTGGTTCGTCTTTGTTGCCCAGAATCAATTCCTTAGGGTGAGCTGCAGTGATTCTGCTCTTCTTCAGAGCTTGTGAGTTAGAGGGACCAGCTTCTTCCTCTGGTTCATCTTCCTCTGGCTCAGCTTCCTCTGGAGCTTTGCCTTTGTCAGAAACATTAATGCTTAAATCTGCAAACTTTTCAACTAGCTTTGACTGGTCAGAGTCAAGCTTATCGTCAAATCTAACATGAATAGATTCTTCAATAGTCTTAGCATCAGTATTATAAAATCTAAAACCTTTAGATCTCTCAGAATAACCAAGTAATAGACACTTAGAAGACTTAGCATCAAATTTATGCAATCTATCCTTAGTATTGAGAACATAACAAACACAGCCAAAAGGATGAAAATAAGAAATGTTGGGTTTTATGTTCTTCCACAATTCATAAGGAGTCTTATTCAGAATTGGTCTCACAGAGATTCTGTTCTGAATGTAACATGCTGTATTTACTGCCTCTGCCCAAAAGTGCTTAGCCATGCCAGTTTCTTGGAGCATGGTTCTAGCCATCTCCTGAAGAGTTCTGTTCTTCCTCTCAACAACACCGTTTTGTTGAGGAGTTCTGGGACAAGAGAAATCATGTGCAATTCCATAGGAATCAAACAGACTCTCAAACTTGTCATTCTCAAACTCTCCACCATGGTCACTTCTGACACGCACAATCCTACAAGCCTTCTCGTTTTGCACTTGAGCAATGAAGGTAGAGAACACAGCATGAGACTCATCCTTGCGGGTTAGAAACTTTACCCATGTCCAGCGGCCATAGTCATCAACGATAACCATCCCATATCTCTTGCCACCTATAGACTCAGTTTTCACTGGTCCAAACAGGTCGATATGCAGAAGTTCTAACGGCCTTGAGGTTGAGACAACATTCTTTGCCTTGAAAGGGACTTTTGTGAATTTGCCTTTCTGACATGCTTCACAAAGAGCGTCTGAAGCGAACTTCAGATTGGGTAAGCCCCTGACAAGGTTTAGCTTGCTCAGCTGAGAAATCTTTCTCATACTGGCATGCCCTAACCGTCTATGCCATACCCACTGCTCTTCATTAACAGACAGAAGGCACTTCACATTCTGAGCCTCCAACTCAGATAATCTGATCTTATAAATGTTGTTCTTCCTCTTGCTGTTAAACAGAACAGAGCCATCGATCTGACTTACAGCCCGGCAGGACTTTTGATTGAATATAACATCATAACCCTTGTCAGCTAATTGACTTATAGACAATAAGTTATGTGTTAAGCCGTCTACCAATAAAACATTATCAATGCATGGACTACTATCTACACAAATAGTGCCAGTACCAATAATTTTACCCTTTTCATTTCCTCCGAAGCCAACTTCGCCTCCAGGCTTAAGTTTCAGCTCTCGGAACATACGCTTTTCTCCCGTCATGTGACGCGAGCATCCACTGTCCAGATACCATGATTGGTGTTTCAGTGGAGCTATCAAGGATATCTGCAACATAGATAATCTTGTCCTTAGGTACCCACTTTCTGGGTCCTCTTTTGTTAGTTACCCCAGAGGTTCTGATCACCTTGGGTGTCTCAACATAATATTTTAAAGGAATATTTGCATGATATTTAGTCATAGAGAAAGATCCCTTTTTAAGAGGGTTTTTAGCAATTTTAGCAGGTACAGGATCAGGCAATATGGTACCAGAGGGAACAAAGCATTCATACAAGGATTTAGCTTTAGACACAGAAGGCTCATTTCTAATTGGTTTAGAATAGCCTATGCCATGCATTCCATTTCTGCTTACGCCATAGATCATTGAAGCCATTAAGCTTCTATCCACGCTTTTAGCTAGGAATCTTTGAAAAGACTTTTCATACTTAGATTCATTTCTACAATCAGAGGCATCACAGGCAACAATTTCTTCTAACTTAGCAATTTGGTTCTTAAGCACAGAGTTAGAATTGATCAAGGCATGATTATCATTTTTCAAATCAGAAATAATTTTCTCATGTTCAGAAGGAGTCTTGGAAATAGCAGATAAGTTCTTTTTCAGCTTCTTATGCTTAGACAATAAGGAGTTATACTTATCCATAATATCAGACAAGGCATGTTTTAGTTCAGAGGTAGAGAAAGAAGCGAATACCTCATTTTCATCGTCTGAGTTAGGATCTCCTTCTGATTCTGAGTCAGAGTCAACAGCTTCCTTTGACTCTGCTTCCTTGCCTTTGATAATAGCCATGAGTCCTTGGACTTCACCATCAGAGTCAACATCCTCTGACTCTGATTCATCAAATGTCACCATCAGACTCTTCTTCGTCTTGAAGTGCTTCTTTGGCTTCTTGTCCTTCTTCAATCTTGGACAGTCACTTTTGTAGTGCCCTGATTCTTTGCACTCGAAGCATGTGACTTCCTTAATTGAGGACTTCTTCTGGCCTGAGGATTCAGACTTTCCTTTTGCCTTTCCAGAGCCTTTGTACTTGCTCTGCCTGTGCTTCTAGATTCGGTTGAGTCTCTTGGAGATCAGAGTCAGCTCATCTTCATCAGAATCTTCTGATGCTTCTTCAGATTCCTCTTCTTCAGCTTGAAGAGCTTTTGACTTCTCAACCTTAGCCTTTTCAGATTTGGATTTCAAGGCTATGGACTTTTACCTCAGATCTTGCATCTCTGAGCGCTTCAGCTCATGGCATTTCAAAATGCTGA